>NC_079214.1:54804737-54869737 GCF_029633865.1 Lampris incognitus | reverse complement strand
AGTAGGCTGAACCACTGGAGTGTCGCTACGACTTTGATTCTGTGTTGCTATAAAACAGAGCTAGCTTCACCAGTTTGGCTTTGATTACACTGATAACACGCACACACGCATACACTGTGGTACAATGTGGTCAAACTGGTCACTGGCTGCTGTGTTTCTTATCAAAGTCTGCTTCACCCTCATTATGCCTATTAGTTGGCGTTCTGCAAAGTGACGGACTAATAACAGTATAATTTGTTTAGCGTTCCCACACCACATCTGTGTGTTGATATTTGCACACGGGTACACACACACACACACACACATTAATATAGTCATTGAGTGCATCGATGTTCTCACTGCCGGTCACTATCTTCATTAGTAAGTGCAGTGTTTAGGTGAGCAAATCCTTATCAAAGCAGCCCTGCTGAGGTTTAAGCGTTTGCTTGTCAAGTCTCCTATGACCTCATTCCATCGGCATGCTGAGCAACTCAATAGGGCTGATTACAAAAGCAAGGCCCACACCCTCCCACCACCATGAGACTGCTATCACCAGATCAGTTCTCATAGCTCCGATGCCACTAAGCGAGATACATGGCTCCAGATAGCAAAGTACAAGATGGCTGAGATGTGAGTGAGAAGGCAAAGATGCCATCGTCGGTGCTGGAACGGTCAGTGGTCACGTGGAACCAGCTTTCCAGGAAACGCGCTCCTATTTTTTGCCACACGCTCCTGCAGCTTTCTGCGGCCGGTTACTGTCTACCTTGGCCATGCGGTCTACCTATTAACACAATCTGATGCAACCTTGCAGTTCCCCCAAGATGTTAAAATCAAGTGATGAAGTGGACGAGGCAAAAATGCATCTATACCTAGTAGTAAAGAGTTAATGAGGAAACGTTGAGTGCAGAACTGTGGCGTTTTAGTTAGCACAGTCTTCATCAGGTAAATCAGTGTTTCGCCGATATGTAGGTCCTTCTGACTATATACTGGGGGAAAGTCCCGCTTCTTAAAACTGAAGCTCCTAGCCACGGCAGAAGTTCCACATGTAACCCTTCTGCAGGACTGATATGCTTACGTTTGTTACTGTGACGTCCAATTCCAAACAAATGTTTCTGCCAGGGGGGTTTTGACCTCGAACCTGCACCATCCATGGGTAAAACTAACATTAAAGGGTTGGCTGTTTCGATAGTTTCTACAAGCTATAATGAAGGAAAAGATTTCTCAGCTATTCCAGCGGCTTTCCAATGACATTGCATATATTTGCCAATATTAGCATATCAGTTTTGAGGACAATACATTGACAGAGTGGTTTAATAACCACATTTCTAATTTGTTCTAAAAAAAAAAAATTATAGTACAGCAATCAGGAATCAGGAATATTTATTTGTCATTTCATTCCATGCACCTGCGCACATGAAATGAAGTGAAATATCATTTCCTCCAGCTCACAGCAGTGCAACATAAACACAAAAACACTTATCCAAATTACAAGAACACATATATCCAAACTACAAAAACTACAAAAACTACAACAACAACAAAAAATCCAACATATATATATATATATATATATATATATATATATATATATATATATATATATATATATATATATATCACTGTCCAAGAGAGTGAACACAAAGATGACTGTCGTAACTGCCGGTCTGCCTGGGCTAGCAGTTAGCTTAGCCTGCCCCGCTTCCACATCCTGTCAGACTAAGCTAACTGCTAGCTTTAAGTAACTGACCATTTCATGGTCTCTCATAACAAAACTAACTGGCTCTGCATGGAAACTGCATTGCAAGACACAGTATGCAGACAGTTACCGGCATGTAATGGCAAGGGGATGGGCAGCTGGATTTGTGACTATCAAAGGGTCAAATCGAAGAGGGAGGTGCATATTAGAACGGGCAGAATGCAATACTGAAAGCAGGTCAGACTAAAACAGTTAACGCTTCGTATGATTAAACCACGCTCGGGTCGCTCTGCACGATCCGCTGACTGAAGGGGCGATGCAGCACGTTAGCAGAGCACATCAGGAGCGTGTGCTGCAATGAATGAGTGTTTACAGGTGCAGATGCTTGAGTATTTACAGGAAATATTTATTTATCTGACCCTATAAATAACTTGATAATGTTAAAAGACTGAAAATCAATGTGTGAAACCACATGGCGGACAAGCGTTACATATGCTGCAAAATCAATAGGAAAACAGTTCCTAGAAAGGCGGGCATCTCTGAACTCTACACCTACATCACAGCTTGTCTAAATCTTGTCTAAAGCTGACCAACCAGCAGCCATCATCCATCACTTGTATCAGCGATGGCATCACTCCCATATCAGTACACTTAATACTGACTGCAGGCAACCACTCCACAAAATATTATGAAACAAAATGAAGAGGCATCCATGCATTGTTCAGCTTGAAACCGTGACTGTGTGTGTGTGCCGACCACAGCATTAACGGAATGATTCAATCGTGAAGTCGGCCATGGCTACGTTGGCCTGCTAGCTCCCTGTCAGCCCCTGCAGAGTGCAGGACATCTGGCCGGTGAGGAGGCTCCCCTCCACCATGTTGGTACAGCTGCCTCTCATACAGCAGCGGCAACAGCTGGAAAGACTGAGGCTTTGTCTGTCTCCGCAGGCCCAAGGTATGAGGAGGCTGATATCTGTCTGGCCACGGTGTTGACTTGTGGGGCCATTAAAGGACACCACGGGCTGCAACTGGACCAAGACACACCATAATAGAGACACCGAGCAGGATTCAGATGGACCCCTTTTCTTTTTTTTTGCTTATGGTGCAGCCGAGTCGATTAATTTGTAGAGCATATGTAAAAACAACCGATACTGACCATGGATGGGAATAAATTACAGTTGACTCGGGGTTATGCTAGCTTATCATGGTCAACCTGACTCCCCTGGACTGGGTGGGAAATGGGGTCTATACCCCTCCGTCCTCCCATGACAACTACTAGACCAACAATAGGGCCGAGGATAAACATATAAGCAAAGGCATCTTATCAGTTTGAATATTTCCAGTTATGAAGGTGTCATCATTTAATTCATCACATGGCTGATGCCAGTTAACCCAATATCATCTCTTTAATGACATGGCCTTAATTCCTCATTATTGTATTTAACGTCAAAAAATGCACACTTTTTAAGGAGAGATGTGGGGGTGGGGCTCATTTCTGGCTCTGCAATAAAATTCCCTTCCTGGAGCCGAAAGGTGAACTTGACTCCTAATGGTAGACCCACAGTCTTTACCTATGTATGACCAAGGTGCAAATGTTACACCCTATTCAACAATATTCTCCTCGAAATTTGGAAACTGCAGTCTTAATAGGCAGCCTGCACAATTGCTATGGACTCCCCCATAGCCTCCATCATGACAACCGCTACCACCAGCAGCAGTGGGTCTATTAGCTTTCACCAAAGCCAAATCGCAAACATCTTCTAGATGCGACCTGTTAGACCCTGCCACACCTTCCCATCCGCCTTACCTTCCCTTCTCTCAATCACCGCACAAAGCTAGGTTGCATTTTAATTCGGCCCTCAAGTTACTTATTTCACTATCGAACATCCATAATGCTGAATCAATGTTCATCTTGTTACGTGGGCCATACCCGTGTAATACAGTGATAGCACGGCCCAGAGTTACTCATTCCCTTTACAAAGTGACTTTACCGTAAAATCAATGCCTTGTGTTACTGATACAGGGCAAACTGCAGCGGATAAGGGAGAGTGAGTGGGCAGGTTTGATGCAATGATGTCCAAGACGCGCACACACACACACCCACACACACACACTTCTTGTATAGCAGGAATAAAGTGGGGTAAACCAGGTGTCCTGCTCCACCAAGACCCAGTTTGTGTGATTTAGTCTGTCCGTGTGCTGGTTAATGAATCACATGTGTTCCTCTCAAACTATAGAAGTCATAAATATGGCTAGCCATTGGTACCACACAAAAAAGCACTCTGTAGCCTATAGAATGATGACATTTTGTGCATTTTATCAGTATTCAAATGATCACGTAACCTAGCCCGCAAGCCATTACGTAAAAAAAAAAGAAAGAAAAAAAAGTGCAAATTCAGATTGTAATTTTGGGATCAGTTCTGCGAACTCGTCGTTTGTGGCCTGAATAATGGCGTTAAGAAGATGAGCCTGGATGATAATGAAAGCGGGGATCCCTTATAGGCTTGGGCCTGTTCAGGCTGTCCCAAACGGCTCAGGCTAAGACTGCCCTGATAACATTTGGCACGACTCTCCCTATCAATTACACTCCGTGCCTATACTTTGGAGCAGCAGCACAATTTAGAGCAACATTCACTATTCATAAGCTTGTTTCTCACTCCTCTAAACTGAGGGAAGAAACGCAGGTCCGGCTATATCACGTTTAAGGCCAGCACTCACTGAAATCTAACCCGGAGTTGCACAGCGCCTGCAGTGTGAACCATTATCTGGGCCAGTGCGTCTGCGGCGGCTCGGTGAGATGTGCACCGCTGGAAAACAATCCGTCATCTATGGCTCCTCAAATGTAGAATATTAAAAGTCGGCTGCTGCAGCAGGACAACTTTGCTGGGCTGCTCATAAACGGAGGAAGGCTTTTTTTTTTGTAGGGCCAGCAAAAAAAAAAAAAAAAAAAAACGAGGTTGAAAGAAATGAAGCAAACCTGCATGCTGGTCCCATTGAAAACCCAATATACTACGGCACATTATAGGAAGTCTACGAGGTAGTACGCCAGCCGGCTAAACACATCCTGGACCATAAAGGAATACCTTATGCTTACCTTAAATGCCTGGTTATTCAAACTGTGAGTAGCAGCCCGCGCAGTCAGTCTGCGGTTATCAAGTTAATGTAAAACGCTTGTAAGGTAATGTGCTTATTCAGGCTTTGATCTGCTGTCATAACACAGTTTAATAAGTTGCAGTCCATTGACTGTTAATTTGTTTCCAAATGATGTGAGGACGAGGAACGGCTTCAAAAAATGTTTTACTTTGGCGCTAATGCAAATCGAAGTCAGGACTATCTATTTAATATGCATGATTGGTTTGTATAATGTAATTAAAATTATATTATTTAAATCATCCCCAACAGTAGGGGGGGGGAGAAAAATTAAACTTTAAATCTATTTTCAAAGAACACTTGCTTCTGGTGCTAAGAACAATTAATTTCAGAAACTATTTCATTTATTGGATTAAGCCCCGCTGTTGTTTAAATACCGCGAGATTTATCGGGCCTTCGGCTCCTCCAGACGGGACGTGAGTTCAGAGGGGATCAAAACGAGTTGAAGAGTTTTAAGTTTTTTTTCCTCAATGACGAAAAACAAAAATGTTCTGATTAACAAAGGCGTCTCAGTTTTGTACAGCACGTGTACTGCGATGAGAAAAGGCGGACAAATGCCAGCTTGACCGGTGAATAACTGCACTGGGATTATTTCTTTTTTCTCCATCTATAGTTTTTATGTAAGCAAATCTGAGACGTGTATCTGAGCCGTTAGATATAATTTGGGTTAAATACACGCTAAACTGTGATCACCTTTCCATTTAATTAACCGGCGGCTTTACGTGATCGTACTTATATAGACGATTGTGAAAAGAGTTGCGAATGACCTCGGACCACCGCTCGTGCGATCTTCACTACCTCTCGCGCGGCTACGCTGATGGGAGCTAAGACGCGACACTCAGCAAGGCTGCTGGATCTCACCGCTGTCTCCTTCCACAAAATAACTACGCGGAAGCCTGTTGGCCAAGCAAGTCAAGAAACTGCGCGCTCTGTCTCTCTCCCCCTCTCTCTCCCCCTCTCTCTCTTGCGCGCGCACTTACACACACACACACACACACACTAACCAACCAACCAACAACTAAAACTCCGCGGGGGTCATTAATTGTGTTTTCCTTAACCAAATCCTTCGTCACACCGTGATTAACCGATTTTTTTGATCAGAGGGCTCCTCTCGCAAACGGATTCCACGTGTGATAAGAAAGCGCGCTGCTTGTTTGCCGCCGCCGCCGCGGCGTTATGGAGAAGGATCCAGAATGTGTCATTGGAAATTGCCTCAGTTTCGAAGCCTTTGATCTGCCACCCCGCTTCCGCAGCTTCGCCTCACCCTCTGCGACGCGTCGCCGGTGCCCCCGTGTAGTCTTCGGAGCGACAGGCCGCGCATGTTTGCTTATGAGAATGTGAAATTGTGTCATCTGCATAATTACAGTCAAAAGAACTCGCTACAAAACAGCCCTGCAGCCATCCGCGTGTGATTGCCCTCTTTTCGCGGCACCTACACATTCAATTGGCTCCAGTACTCTGCCACCTGGTGTAATTTAAGGATTTATTATTGTTATTTTATAATTATTATTATTTATTACTATGGTTGTTGTTTCTGTTGTTATGATTGTCATCCCTACTGTTAAATGCTGCGGCGGCTCAGTTGCTGGATGACCCCCTACAGTGTTTTTGCTGTGCTCCATTCATATTTTCGTGCGGATGTGAGATAGGGGGGGCTTATACGGAAGTCAAAGAAAGAGCAGTTTACCGACACTCTGCGAGAGCACGCAGGAGAGAGAGAGAGAGAGAGAGGAGAGAAGAGAGAGAGAGAGAGATGAGAGAGAGAGAGAGAGAGAGAGAGAGAGAGAGAGAGAAGAGAGAGAGAGAGAGAGAGAGAGAGAGAGAGAGAGAGAGAGAGAGAGAGAGAGAGAGAGAGACAGAGAGCCGTCTTAATGCTTTTACTGCCATGCCAGTTCCCCGGGCCGGTGTGGAAGTGTGAAGCTAGTGCATGTGCGTTTGATTGGGGGCAGTAAATCACAGGCAGACCTTTAAGGGCCCCTGCGCGTCCCGGGGATGAGACGCGTGTCCGACCGAGTTCGGAGCGCCGCAGAGCGGACACGAGCAGGCAGACGTCCCGCTCCGCTCGCTCCCATCCACGCTCGCTCCTCCGCCGAGCGTCTGTTGCGTCCGGCCACGTCGTCTCTCTCTCTCTCTCTCTCTCTCTCTCTCTCTCTCTCTCTCTCTCTCTCTCTCTCTCTGCAGTGTCGGTGTGATACCTTGAGGTTTGGTAAGACTGTGATTTTATTCAGCAGTGTGAAGATATAACAGAGATATAATTTATCCTTACTTCTTAACAAAACCCACTTATCACGCACCGACAGGCTGTATTTAAATGTCAAATAGAAAACACTTCTTTTTTTCTTCTTCTCCTCGACCCCCCGGTACAGTGTACAGATTGGTGTGTGTGTGTGTGTGTGTGTGTGTGTTTTTGAGCGCACGCACGCGCGTGTGCACACGCGTGAGTGCGCACACGCGTGTGCACGCACGCATTAGTCAGCGCGCGTGTGACTGAGAGGCATCGACTACTATGTCTAGTGATTAGGATTCCGGTTGGATGGCATCAGCAAGCTTGCTGTAATTAATAACCCCATAATCCGGGTTGGGTTGGCTTGTCATGACGCCGGTGGAGAACACACAGATTCGGGACTGAGTTTTACAGAAACAAGGCGTGGAGTCTTATGAGTCGCTCCATATGAGAAATTATAGCCGCTATTATCTTTTTTTATAGACAAAGATAACTATCAGCTCCGAAAAAAAAGAAGATTAAAGGTTTATACAAGTGCAGAGTTCTTGGAAACCGGATCACATCATCAAAACTCAACCGAGCTTGATGAGATTTCATCTCGTTGACAATATTGCACGGAGACCCCGTGCAATAAATAATTCAACCCCGCAGTTGTTTGTGCAAACGACTGACAAAACAGTGGATGGTACAAAGTCGGGCAGTAATACGATTATGCGTGTCCCGTACACGTTTTTATATATTGATTCGCGGAATTTTAATTCCGACGGCCTTGCTTTGTTTTAATCCGTATTATTTACAAGGAACATTAGGTTCTTACAGAGGCATCAAATATGGATTTCTTAAAGGTGCCCCAATCTGTTTATCATGTTTCCCCGGAATATAAAACTAGGCCTATATTCATGTTAATCCAGAAGGAGTTGTTTACACCGGTACCCAATGCTTTTCTGCACACAATTTGGTGACGTTATTGCGCAGGGAATCCCGCTGATTATTGTTGCAATTACTGTGATTATAATTATCAGTATTATTAGTGTTTAATATTAGTATTATTTTCCCTATTTCTTAGTTTTTAATATTCATCTGACGTGAATCATAACCCCCCCCCTTCTCCAAAAGAAAACACGCCGTCCCCGGTAACGTGTCTTGCAGCCGTCGCTGCCATATAACGCTCGGGCTTCGTAATAACCGCCGTATGATGCGTCGTTTCTCGAGCGGCTCGTCTCTGATGTCAGGAGGACGACATTGCGAGCCATCTGATGTCTCGAATTAAAGAAGGGGAACTGACTCCGATCCGCCCGCCACCGAGTGCCCAGAGCACCTCGAAACGGTGTGAGAGGAAAACACGCAGCTTGCCCCCCGACAGACGTCCCTCTATAACACGGGGGGAATGTAGACCAGACTCCCAACTTTAGTCAACAAAGGCAAACTTCACTCCGTACTTGCGTATTAAAACAAAAAACAAAAAACAAAAAAAAAATCCACACAAAAAAAACTGCAGACGTAAAAGCTCGCGCGAAGTTAATCAGTCGACAACACTGAAATATTTACTATTTGTGCAAATGACCGCAAATTGTGAATTAGCGCCGAAAAGGAGGCAGGGCTGAGGCGAACAAATAAATGAAATGATTGGCGAGCCATAAAATGAGATTTGAAACCCATTCAATAAGAGCTCTCGACGTCAGTGCACTTATCCGGGAGAGAGAGAGGGGGGGGGGACAGACAGACAGACACACAGAGCGAGAGAGAGAGAGAGAGAGAGAGAGAGAGAGAGAGAGAGAGAGAGAGAGAGAGAGAGAGAGAGAGAGAGAGAGAGAGAGAGAGAGAGAGAGAGAGAGAGAGAGAGAGAGAGAGAGAGAGAGAGGTGTGTGAGGGATGAGATTTAAGAAATAGGAGGGGCTTCTAAACGACTAGAAATGTCAATCTGAGCAAGGAGTCCCAATAATCTAAAGCAATCTGTAAGGACCTGACCTTAGTCCATCCAGATCAATAGGGAAGCGAGGGTGGAAGGGCGCGACCGGATCGTTTACCGCTGGCTGGCTGTTTCCGAGGAACTACAGACTTCCCGTGCACTTTGGCGTACTCGCTGTAAAGTGGATATCGCGGCGAGCACCGAGAGGGCGAATCCCCCCGCTTTGTGTGATCGTGGTAGACTTTTCTCCCTCCTCCCCCCACCCCTCCGACCATGTCTTTCCCGCAGCTGGGATATCAGTATATCCGGCCGATATACCCGCCAGGGGAGCGCCAGGGGATCGGCAACGCGCGCGCCGGGACGGAGCTGAGCCCGTCCGGGGCTCTGTCGAACGTTCTGTCCACTATGTACGGATCCCCCTTCGCCGCGGCGCAGGGCTACGGAGCGTTTCTGCCCTATTCCAACGATATATCCATTTTCAATCAATTGGTGAGTCTCTCTCTCCTCTCTCTCCTCTCCTCTCCTCTCTCTTCTCGTTCTCCACCCGTCCACCCAACGCACACGCACACGCGCACACACTCACACCCACAACTCGCACTTTTTTTTCCTTTCCTGTTAAAACGGGACTTGGACTGTAAGTTTCACAATCAATTGCTAAACTTGGGAGAGGCAACGCTCGGTGAACTTTGGCGCTGATCTTCGTCTCCCGAAAAAGACAAAAAAAAACACACACACACAACCAACCCAAGACAAAACAAAAGTTGAAGTGTGTGTGTGTATGTGTGGGGGGGGGGGGGTGGTGAAAAAGTAACCGATCATCAAACTGCACGAAGCCGGTTTATCTTAATTCTTCGCACGGTTCAAATGTGGACAATGACATCACACGGGGGTTGCAAAACGGCGAGATATGCTGTAGGAGGGTGCAGGCGTTAGCTCGCGTCAAGTGTTGTAAAACAGTAACCTATCCTAACCTGCCCTGCACAGTGGTGCAATCCGCACGGCGGACGCGTCGCGAGGACAGAAAACTGCACCACTTTCCGTCTTTTGCGAGTCGGCAAAGTTTGCAGAGCACCAAACAGCGATGTTAAGGGGGTAACGCTCGATAGTAGGGGGGCACTGGGATCTGCCGCACTATAGAGCACTCCCTGCGCATAACCCACCATGATTAATATTTCACCACTCCTAACGTATCCCTCTGGATCTGTCTCCTTTATGTCTTCCAGGGTGCTCAGTATGAGCTGAAAGACAGCCCGGGCGTACAGCACCCCGGATTTGCTCACCATCACCCCGCTTTTTACCCGTACGGCCAGTATCAGTTCGGTGACCCGTCCAGACCCAAAAACGCAACCAGGGAGAGCACCAGCACGCTGAAGGCCTGGCTGAGCGAGCACCGCAAGAACCCCTACCCCACCAAGGGGGAGAAGATCATGCTGGCCATCATCACCAAAATGACCCTCACCCAAGTGTCCACCTGGTTCGCCAACGCCCGGAGGAGGCTAAAGAAGGAGAACAAGATGACCTGGACTCCCCGGAGTCGCACGGACGAAGAAGGGAATGTTTACAGCAGCGATCACGAGGGAGACGAGGGAGACAAGAGGGAGGACGAGGAGGAGATCGATCTGGAAAACATCGACACGGAAAATATCGAGAACAAGGACGACTTGGACGACCAGGACGACCTGCATTCCGACCTGAAATTAGACGGTCGAAGTGACTCGGAGATTTCGGACGGCTATGAGGATTTACAAGGGCCCGACCCGAGGTTTTTAAAGGCGGTGGGCAAAGAGGGCAAAGACGTTCACGTGGAGAGGGGCGAACACCTCGACAGCGGCAACAGCCACCACCATCACCACCACCACCACCACCTCCACCACCATCACGCTTTCGACATGAAGGCGTCTCAGCCCAACGGGGACGCGCTAAAACTTAACCCGGCCTCCGCCAACTCCCCGCCGCCCGAAAACAACGCGGCCCCGGCCCAAAAGCCAAAGATCTGGTCTTTGGCAGAGACGGCCACGGCCCCTGACAATCCACGCAAATCCCCCCAAATGAACGGCCACTGCGCCGGGCCGGCCGCGCAGACTATCATCACTCCTCACAGACTCATCTCCTGCCCCGTTGGGAAAATCCAGAACTGGACGAACCGAGCCTTTTCGGCCCACCAGCTCGCGTTACTGAACTCGAACCACTATCTGGGACTGGCGAACCAGGCGACAGCCAACGGCCTCGCCCTGTACAGCAGGCAAACGGAGGACAAGAGCCACAGTTCAGAGACAGCAGTCACGGGCAGTACGTGTCCCCGGCACTGAGCGAGACGAACTGCCATGATCCCAGAACCCCCCCACCCCCCCTCCTCCTCTCTGCCCCCCTCCCTCCTCTCTATTGCAACACAGCGGCCTGCTCATGGACGTACACGCATATAGTGTATTTCAATGTTGTATCGTTCACGTGACAGAGTACTTAAGGTGTGCGGATGCTTTGAAATGAGCGTGTTCAACGGAGGTTGTTTTTAATTTTTATTTTTTATTCTTCTATTTTTTTCGTGTGTGTGCTAAGTGCTGATGAGCGAACAGAAAGGCTGGAGTGAGTGAACGCTGTCCTTGACTCGTGTGTGGTGATGGCTGGCTCCCCTTCTTAGCTGTTATCGCATCTTTGTGTTATTTAAGACCCACGGTTGGCTTTTCTTTGCCTATTGGCTTACACTGACCCCTCAAGTCCAGACCTATTCCTCATTCAAGACCAGACCCTTTCCCCTGCGTCACTATAGCGTTGTCCCACTGATTGGGCGGTTAAAATTAACGTCCCCCCCCCTCCTCCTTATTTTTGGTGTTTAGTTTGGTTTCATGTTATTAGCATCAGCGTTATTTCAGCAGAGATCTAGTGCCTTGGAAGCGGAGGAGTAAAAAGTTGTTAAAAAAAGCAGCTTTACCAAACCCCCACTTCAGAGACGGTAAGAGGCAAGTCATTTTCAAGCCATTTTGGGAATCTTCTCTTTTTCATTGCATTGATTTGTAAACCGCAATATTAATATAAAATTAGCATTTTTAATGGATCCCCCCCGCGTGTGTGTGTGCGTGTGTTTGTGTGTGTGTGTGTGTGTGTGTGTGTGTGTGTGTGTGTGTGTGTTCGAGCTATTTCGTTAAGGCTCCATGCCTTTCACGTATTTGGTCGTATGCAAATTAGCTCAATTCAAATTCAGCACAGAATCAACGAGGCTCGATTTTTTTTTTGGTTTTTTTGTTTTTATTTATTTTTCCCCCCCGTCTTCAGTTCTATATCACCTTGTGTTTTTAGTTCTTCTCAATGAAGTTATGTTTTAGGTATTTTTTAGGTTAAGACATGTTTTATTTTTTTCTTCTTTTACTTTTGTGTGTTACAGAACCAAACCGAAGCAACCACGGTTCTCTGGGCTGTCTCCTCCTCATAGGCCCCCTTTTGCTCTTCTTCTTTTTCTCTTCATTTAAATATGCTGTATGGAATGTAAAATAAGAATAATACATCTCTGTAAACTTACATTGTAAGCATGTCCCGTGTAAAACTGCTAATGTAATAATGTATGAACCTGTAGTCTGTGTGTTATTATTATTATTTTTATTTTTTTTCCTTTTTCTTTTTGTAAGTTCTGTGAGGATTTGATGTTCAGATGTTTTGTATATAAAGTTAAGAAAATGTACATACTTGTGAACCAAATTGTACAAGAAAGTCTATATTTTTGGCTAATAAATGAATTGCTGCAACTTTAAGAAACAGTTGATTTTTGGTCTGGGTATTTAGGAAATTGTGTATTGCTATTATTATCCTTATTGCCATTATTATTACCATTATTATTGTTATTATTACTATTATTATTATAATGGGAATGGTGATGATGTTGCTGCTTGAAACTGTATTTATTTGTTTTTTGGTTTTTAGTTATATTAGTTTACGGCCTGTAAGGCGATGACCTCATCCCTCGTGGTGGTGATAAGTAAAAAATAAGTTAAAACAAAAAATCGACAGGGATTTTCAGTTCTGCAATATCGAAAGGACTTAAGGGGTAATTAGCTGGCATTGCGTCTCGCGTCTGGATATTAATGTCCTGGGATTACTCCTATACAGAGGGGCCGCGGTCGCATTAAAATTAACAATTCTTTCATTTAAAAAAATTTTTTTGCGTGTGAATTTCTCCAGAATATTAGCGGAGTTTAGGCAGGCTAATGACTTCCATGTTGGAGGATGGCGAGACCCCATGCAGCTCCCATGATGGGGCCATTTGTAATGCTTTGTTTTGTTTTTGCGTGGCGTATTTAGTGTAGATGGAGCTCGTGTTCCTTTCTCTCTAATTGCGGCGGTACACGTCGTGTGGATATTCCACACGAGGCTGCGTCACTTTATTCACTAAAGCGATGATTGGCACGTGAGGAGCCCTGCTCGGAGGCCTAATGGAAAGTTGGTGTTCGAGCTCCCTCTACAGTCACTTCTCCACACGTCCTGCATGGCGTTACTGCAGGATATCTAGTCCCCCAAACAGACTATCCTAATAGACTTTTCCTTTTTTCGGTCCATTTCCAATCTACCCACCACGTACGATACAAAATTCGATCGTAACATTTTGCCTCGTGCAGCGGTGATGACGTCACACCTCTCTACGCGTGTGTTTCCGCACAAATGACGCCTCCATCTGCTAATTTCATGGCTTGCGCGCCGGGGAACGTGCATACAGTCTAACTTTCAAGTGAATCCAGTGATGCGTTTTAAATTCATCCAGTTATTATTGTTGGCAGTTATCGACCAATCACAGTTAAAGTACACTTTTTTTAAAATAGTGAAGTACATTTGCATTGTCAGTTGAGGTTGCGTGTAAAACTTTTTTTTTTTGGAATTATCCGAAATAAAAAATAAAAAAAAACAGAAAATCAATAGGTTGCAATAAATCAATGTTGTTGTCTTTTACTGGCGTGTTTCTTATAAAAATTAGAATACAGCTTTCGTGTTGGAGTTTGTTGTTTTTTCTGTGTGAAATGTCTCTTGAACATGGCTTTAATCGTTTCCCTTTTCTGTTTAAAATTAGAGCATATGAAATAAAAGAGGTCTAAAATAAGATTAAAGTAAAAATAAAGAAAGGGAAAATTCAGTGCGTAGGTATTCCTACTACATTTCAACGAGATCACACAAAAAAAGCCCCTGCCTTAAATCTTAAATGACAGGTTAAGCAGACCTTTTTCTTTTTCTTTTTTTGGTCATTAATGCAAGAAGTAAATCCTCGTGTCATTTGAACGTGACCACAAATGCGTTTGAGGACGCCATCTTTGTTTAATTCTTACGACCCTTTTTTGTTTTTGTTTGTTTTTTTGTTGTTGTTGTTTTGTTTTGTTGTTGTTGTTTTTGCACCCCGACCATTTCGTTTGTGGCGGTTTCTCGCCGGCTCGAGGATGCACTTGATGTCACAGGAGCGTGTATGAGCGCGTATCTGTCACGCGTGGCTGGGGGTGAGGGGCGCGCCGCAGCCGGCGGATGAAGACGGTGGGGCTTCTGGGACGCGCGCTTGTCACCTCTGCTCCGCTCTCGTGTCACGGCGGCGACAGGGATGAGGCGCGTGACACGGGCGCGCATTCTCCCAGGACCGAGGACATCGCGCCTCGGAGAGGACCGCGCGCGCAACCCGGCCAGCGGGTTTAATAGGTTGGCCTTTTCGGTTTCCTCTCACCATGTTGCCTTCCTGTCCAATCAATTGTGTTTGCCTGAGAACAGCGTGCTCGCTACACAGGCCCATGCATATTCATGAGTTGTTAGTACTGGCCAGTCGTGACACTGATGAATGTAATCACCCCCCCTCTTTTCTTCTTCTTCTTCTTCTTCTCCCCAGGTTTGTGGCCACCTCTTTCCTCGGCGAGGGAAGTACAAGCCGTGTAAACAGCGAATAAGCCCGACGTCCCTCACCACCACCGCCGGCACAGTGAGAAACGGGAGCTGATCTGTGTCAAATCGCGAATATCCCAGTAGCGGGCAAAACAGAGTCAAAAGTTGGACCCCCGGAATAAAAAAAAACGGCAAATATTTTCTAAACGCGCGTGTTTATTTTTTTTTGAAGCGTCTTTTACATCGCCTTACAATTAACTGCGGAAATGTGTTGACATCTTATCATAAATATTAATGCATATTTCCTTATACTCTTCACAGGATGTTTGTCTCTAAGGGCCACGGAGATGGTGTGTGTGTGTGGGGGGGGTGAGGTGGGGGGGGGACCGCTTGATCATGAGGATTCAATTGAAATGCTACTGAACGGATAGTGATCGCGTCGGGAGCTCAGGGCCTCTCCTCTGATCAGTGCATGAAATGAGGGATTAAAACGCCTCGGCAGAAACAAAGTAATCACGCCTGCTTATGTCACCATACATGTCCAACCTGCTCCCGGTTTGCAGGGAGCAAATGGAATGCATTAGCTAACATTTGGCTCAGAGCTACACGGGGACCATTTCCACTGGGGCATGATCTGTCACTCATTTTCCCTGCACATTAACTGAATGTTCTCCAAGCTAATGAGCAATAATCAACACTGACTCCTCTTCTTATTACGCAGGTCCGGGCTGTTAAATGCTGCGAGTGTCTGTAAGGGACACACACACACACACACACACACACTCACACATTATATATATATATATATATATATATATATATATATATATATATATATATATATATATATATATATATACATACATATATATATATATATATATATATATATATATAATATACAGGTTTCCCCAAATACTGCAACCATGCAACCATGGTTTGCAGCCAAGACGGCCAAGATAAAACGCAGAATTAGAAAATAAAAATAAACAATCTGACATGAGGAACTTATCAAATGCAGATACAACACTTCCAAATAACAGAGGCCAGGTTCTCCGGTAATAATCCGCACAGCATTGTGCTTTTCTCAAGCGCTAATGGTGTGGTAAAACCCCGGATGGCTTTTTACACAGTGCAGAGAAAATGGCATTTTAGTCCACCGTCAAAGACGGAATACATTGTAAAAAAGCCATTTGGGGGAAGGGGGGGGAGCGAAGAAAGATGAAATCATTGTGAAGGAATCTAATCTGTCTTGTGGAGCTCCTATTGATCTGTGAGAAGGTGGACGGCGGTGCCAGGCGGCTGGAAGGAGCCAGCCAATGGAGCCATCAGAAGGCTGTGTGAATGGGGAGCAACCGACGGAGTAAATAAACGCTACAAACGGCCCATTGGAGGGGTCCAGAGGTGCCCTGTGAAAGAGAAGGCCGCTCCAAATAAAGAGGGTCAGTCTTGTGTTTTCACCTCATCCACCCCTTCTGTCATTGAAGACCAACCACCACCACCACCAACTTCGCCTCCCACCACCACACCACCCATACCCCTCTCGACCCCCGCCACCGAGACAGAAAAATGTCACCTCCTTTGTGGACCTAGTCGGGCTTTTGAAATGGCCCACTGTCTTTGTGCGGCGGGCTAATCCTTTTATGAGCCACTGTCGACTGCACCCCCCCTCACCCATCCCCCCCCCACCACCACCACCCCATACCCAGC
Organism: Lampris incognitus; assembly: GCF_029633865.1. Taxonomy (NCBI): domain Eukaryota; kingdom Metazoa; phylum Chordata; class Actinopteri; order Lampriformes; family Lampridae; genus Lampris; species Lampris incognitus. Next base: position 54,853,232 of record NC_079214.1, on the reverse strand, counting down.
GCTTGCCTGGGCCGGCTGCCCTTTTACACACACCTGGCATGTGTGTTAGCTGACCGCGGGAGGAGCAGGGATCTGCTCTTAGGAACACATGTACCCCCCCCCCCCCACACACACACACTACACACTTCTGTACACTGGCTCACAGGCCACAGCACTCCACCACCACTTGTTATGGCGGTTACCCTCCGTTGCAGAGAGAGAGAGCGAGAGCGAGGGAGAGAGGGAGACAGTGAGAAGCTCCCATTTTCTTCCCACCAAAGATATGTGACTTCTGTGTCTCGTGCATGTTTCAGGCCGCATGCATTATTGAGGATGTGAGTGCGAGTGCAGCAACATGTTAAAGAATAACCGGGCAGTGGGAGAGGGAGAGACAGGTTGCTCTGTTTCCCCGAGCCGAGCGAGGGGGACAAAAGGCCCAGAAGGAGTGACATTCTCTGGGGCTGGAGAGGGAGAGAGGGAGGGCACTGATTTCATGCCTATTGTTGGCGGAGGTTAGAGAGAGGAATTCTTTCACTGAACCCGAAAGGCAACAAGTGGGGAAAGGGGCGACAGGCGGACAGAGGGAGAGGCGCTGGGGGCTTTTGCCGTTCACCCAGCTGAAAGATTGCGCTTTTCTCAGCCCCCTTCAGAATCATCCCTCAGACCGGCCCGAGTTACAGGGCAATTATGGAAATGCAGCTTTGAAGCCAAGCACAGCTCTCTTCTCTTCTTCCTCTGGATAAAGAGGCGGCAACGGGGTCTTTCCATGCAACCCCCCTCTCCATAAAACACGGTATGACCCCTGCGTGCATACGTTCCTCTCCTTCATTTTTGTCCCACCACGCACAATATAGCTGCTAATGTAGCTATCTGTAATTACTTCTTTTTTTTTGAAGGTGTTTAAAAGCAGATTATATGACCTTTTGCATTTTCTAACGTGTTTGCGGAGAGCGAGCGCCAAATGTTCCGCTTCCGGCCCGCCTGTGAAGTGTTTTGCGGAGGGAGATGAGCAGGGGGCAGGTTGGGTGAAATGGCCGGCCTCGGAGCTGCCGCGGAACAGCTGCACAGTTTTACCAGGCTGACGTCCCGCCGCCGCCGCACCCTCTCCCCCCCCCCCGCTCGCACGTCACTGGCAGAGCCCCTGCAAACCGGCAGCGCTGAACTTTCTCAGCTTTGTACATAAGTCGTCGGTGTAGCACGGAATCTCGCCACCGCCTGCGAACTAATAAGACACATTTTCTCCCGCTTTTGAGAGGATCGCAAGAGAGTGATGCCTCTACACCCCCCCACCCCACCCCCCGACACAGCGGAGGCCTTGTACAACAGTGCCTTTACACTCCCGAGCACAGCTGACAAATGCCAATGGTCCGGCTTTCACTCACCACCGTTAATGAGGGGACATATTTTGGACGTTTCCAATATTTGTACTGGACCTCATACATTATGAAGGCTCTTTTATATTCACAGCATCCAGGGGGGGAAGAGGACATGGGCAGGGTGGGGGTCAGATGGGTGGGGTGGGCTCGGAGGTGGGATGGGTCGCATGTCCCCTTGTGTCTTGAGGTAGCGGCTGGCCGAAATGGAGGACTTAATAAATTCTTCTTGCTTGGAACACTTTCAAACAAGTCCTTTCTTACATCTCCTATGAATATATTACAGGCGTGCTTGATTGATTAGAGACCCTCGCGAGAGGGTGAGCCGATGAACCGACTCCCCCGGTGTGATTAATGGACTTTATTAAGAGAGTCCTCTTCTTTTTTTTCGTAATAATGGTAATGTAAAGAAGGGAGGTGCGGCGGTGTGGGGGGGGGAGGGTCCCCCACAGGAAGTGTAACAGAGATCCTTGATGCTCTCCTTTTCTTTGATCCGTGTCCCCTTTAGCTGGAGTTCCCTTTCTCTGCCTCCACCTGACTAAATCCATCACCCCCCCCCCATCACCACTGCACACTGGAGATAGTAGCACAAGTTTTCTAATAAAAAAACATTTTGAGTCGAATGGCTGCCATTTTTTGCTCTTGTGCAAAATGAAAATGGGTCATACACCAGAAAATAATGCTAATACTGGCACCTTGTGTGTTTGTATAGTGTCTAGTTTTGTGAGCACATGTATAGCCACGTGTGCACGTGCACATAAATGTAAACAAAAGATCCATTCAACTTACCTATTTTAGTTCGCTTCTCTTTATTTCCCCCCGCCCCCCATGACTTTTATTTGAAAGTTGCTATTACAATCATTCTTTGTTTATTTTCATTACGCTACTATTTCAGGGATGCAGGAAACTGACCTTTGCACCTCCCACATTCGGTCGCCTAGTAACGCCAATCCCGAAGTTTCACTGCACTCTGAAGTTACGGCTGACACAGAGCGCCGGCGAAACGGGCTAAAATATACATGTCACAAAGTAAATATTTGCATTCTTTTGTGCATTTGTACCTACTTGCGAGTGTGTGCGTGTGTGTGTGTGTGTGTGTGTGTCCCGAAGCACAAACCACGAGCAACCCACGAGATAGGTATGTGTATCCAAACAACTAACTGGCTAATCATTGTTCTCGGGACCAGGCGCGGTGTTATGCAGAGTTAAACTGTGTACCGGGGGACGTGTTTAGCCCGGTCCACTTATCAGCGCCGCGCCGAAACCACGCGGACTTTTCCGACGCCGGACACGCAAGCTCCCAACTTATCACCGCGCCGCATTTCGCAATACACCCAGCGCCGGCCATTTATCCAAACACAGGTACCGCAGATAGGGCTATTCACGTCTCACCGCATTACCGCACGACCCAGACGGGCTGTGTTTACTTTGCCACAACAATCCAGACGTGCACACACACACACACACACACACACACACACACACACACACACACAGGCCAGAGACGGGCCAAACGTTGCTAACGCCGCTTTTAAGCGGAGAAGTAGGTCAACACGGCAGGTGTCGGGCCTTCTGCTGCGTAGTGATGACGCCTAGCCCGCGTCTAACTTGTGCGCCCCCGGTATTGATCGTCTTCAGTTCAGCCACGAGACGCCCCCGCCGACCCGGCCCCGGAAGTCTGCGGCCACGTCTGAACGCACACAACCCGGTACCTGCAAACATTAACGGACTCTGACGGGCCCGGTATTTATAGTCTTATTCAAACCTAACCTTCGGATACGTTGAGACTGAACGTCTGGCTTCACGGGTGGACCCGAGAGAGCGCACTGCTGTAATGTACAGTAACTTCCGGTGGGTTTGGAGACACCAAAGTACGGTTGATAGTGGCTAATTGATGATCCGAAGAAGTGAGGGAACGCAAACTAGAGAGAGAGCGACAGACAGAGAGAGGAGATTATTATAATCATTGTTGTATTGTGTTGTTGTTTTACATGCTTTGGCAATATGTACACAAACGCATGTCATGCCAATAAAGCAAATACTGAATTGAATTGAACTGAGAGACAGAGTGTGTAAAAGAGAAAGAGAGTGTGTGTATAAAAGAGGGATAGTGTGTGTGTAAAAGAGAGAAAGAGTGTATGTAAAAGATAGATAGTATGTGTGTAAAAGATCGATCGATAGATAGTGTGTGTAAAATAGAGAGGGAGAGGGAGAGAGAGAGGGAGAGGGAGAGCATGATAGGGAGACAGAATATAAAGACAGACAGATGGAGGGAAAGAGAGAATGAAGGACACAGAGGAGAACCAGAAACGAACTCTCTAAAACAGTCAATATATGTTTATATGAAGTGTTTTTCTTTTACACGGAGTGTAAACACCGGCCTTGTCGGTCTGCAACGCTGGAAAAGGCAGGGTGCCATGCTCCCCGGCGGTCCACGGCGAGTCCGAGAGCTGGTATACGAAACCCCGGGGAAAAGAGAGATGGCAAAGAAAGTACTCCATTCTTTCCAACCTGCCTTTGTGCCTAGATAAACTTGTTGTCAGGCATATTGTCCGCCACTCCAGCGTGACATCGCACACCCAGATAATGGCATTGCCATGCAAATGACCCACAGAGAGTACGCACATGTGTGCGCGTTTGTGTGTGTATGTGTGCACGCACACACCTATGCGTGTGTATTCATGCATGCATCTGTTTTGTGTCTGTTTACTCGAGAATGAAGGGGTGGGTGACGGGATGTGAGTTAGGGTCCGGCCTTGTGTACAACGGGCAGACCCGAAACATAAAATAAATAACCATTCTGAAACTCAAATCAGCCAGCTCCCCCTGGTCTTTTTCCAGAGAAATGTTCCTCCATCCATCCCTCCATCCATCCCTCCAGGCCAGGCTGTTGTCCGGGGGCATTTTGCATATCAAGTGATAACAGTTCAGAGCGATTGTGACTCAAAACCAGCATCACTGTATTTGCAAAGTAAAGCAGACATTAAGGAATGTGTCCCAGTGCTGGAGGTCCGAGACATATGGCGGTATCATTTGTGGTACCCACCCGCACACATGGCCCAAGAAGTACAGAACCTGATGGTGCAAAGAGACGGTGCAAGACATGCCGTGGTATGCAGGCTCCAAATATCACTCCACATGACAAAGTACACTTGGTTTTATTCAGTGAAGTGGCGTTTTTGAGGGCACTTGTTACCCACACACACACACACACACACCCCACCCTCTTGCAGAGACGGAACAGGAAGTAGAAAGTGGGGGGCCTCTGGGATGCGGGGCAGAGAAGTACATGGGTGAGCCAAGCACTCAGTGTGAATGTTTCCTGCCGTCCCCAGCTGAGTGGCCTTTTTTGGACGTTGTCCTTTAAAAGAGGCCGGGCACAATGAAGTGGTGCTCTTTCATACACAGAGGGGTGGACACTGTGTCACAGCGTCTCGTCGCAGAGGGGGCAGTGCGTGCCGCCCCCTTCTGTTGTCATGCTAAGACAGTAGCACTCACTGGAACTGTACCCCTATTCACATCGAGTACAGCACTCCCATGCAACTTTCTCTCTCTCTCTCTCTCTCACACACACACACACACACAGTATCTCTCTCACACACAAAAACACTATCTGTCTCTATCTCTCTCGCTCTCTCACACACACACACAATCTCTCTCTTCTCTATATCACACACACACACACTCTCCTCTCTCACACACACTGTCTCTCTCTCTCTCTCTCACACACACACACACACACACACACACACACACAATCTCTCTTCTCTATCTCTATCACACACACACACACACACTCACATCGTCTCTCTGTCTGTCTCTCTCTCTCACACACACAAACGCCGTCTGTCTCCCTCTCTCCTCTCTCTGACACACACACACACACCATACTCTGTCTCTCCCTCTCTCTGACACACACACACACACACACACACACACACACACACACACACACACACACACACACACACTGTCTCTCCCTCTCCTCTCTCTCTCCTCTCTCTGACACACACACAAACACACGTACACACACACACACACACTGTCTCTCTCTCTCCCTCTTCTCTCTCTCCTCTCTCTGACACACACACACACACTGTCTCTCCCTCTCCGAGACACACACACACACACACACACACGGACAGAAAGAGCAGTCACATTTCTACTTTTACTATAATAATGGCTGTGTTCTGTCCAAAAAAAAAGCTTGTGTGTTCTGTCAAAAAAAAAAAAAATCAGATTGGCTTCCTTGGATCTGTGAATACGTGTGAGAGATGGTGTGCTGGAGAGCACAAGGTTTGGACCCTGAGCTCCCGCGGGACCCTCATCATCACGGAAGGTCCCACGCAGCACGGCCCTCATCTGTGGAAGAGCATGGGAACAGGCATGCCTAATGTAGTTTTACAGGTAGATAGTGAGGGACTGGGGAGTAATTGCAAGTAATAACAGATCACTCTTTCGGGGTCCCGAGGGACCCATCTCCTCCACGGCCCCAAATTCCCAGAAGAAGCCATATTTGCCAGCATATTTGCCGCACGCAATCGAAATAGACAGCGGATGAACTGTGACCTTTGCTCCGCTTTGCTGAAGGTCACCAGTCCACTTTACATACACAGATGAGGTCCTCCATCCCGGAAATGATAAGACAAACAGCAGAGAAGAGTTAAGGTCAGTGAGTTAAACCAACAGTTGAAATGACAGTTAATTGGCCGGAGGGTGGTGTAACTGTCATCCATTTTCCCTGGGCTGTCTTGGGAAGACTCTCTCTGGCTGCCTCCGCGCTCTCTGGAGACATCCATTCTTTACAAGCAATCTCACTTATCAGCCGTCTCCCACAGGTTCAGCCGATGGACATTGGCTGGGGTGAAAAAAGGGGGGAAAAACCCCCAAAATGATTATATTGCCTCTGATTTGATTATTACTTCATCATTATTGTTTATATTGTGGTAATGCACAATAAAGACTGTGACAAGTGAGGAGAGGAGATGTCAGAGTGAATTACAGACATAAGCAAAAGCTGGCTGGGAATCAGCTGGCAGAGCGAAAAGGTCTTTCTTGCTAATTGCTCATATCCTACCAGCAGTGAGAGGTGTCCAGCCGCTGTGCAATAGGCAGGCTGACTGAGAGGAGACTGATAAGCCTGTGTGTATGGATCATCCAAACCATGCTCTAATGACTTGTTTAGTCCTGTGTGTGTCAGAGGCACTGACACATAAGAGTGTGGAAGCTCTCGGGCTTTGTGTGCGTGTGCATGTGTGAAGGGCATGCAAGAAGATGTATTAAATAGAGAAGGATATTCTAGCTGAATCTGTCTGCCTTATTTGGCAGGGCCAAGGTCCAGAGTAGCGTAAGGCAAGAGATACAGTGAGAGAGCGAGGGGGGGGGGTGTGCGTGTGGGAGATAATGGGCCTTTCTCCACGCCACTCAACGCTTCACTGGCACACAGCTGGCACACAGCTGGTCACTCAACCAGGCCCTCCCTACTCCTCTCTCTCCCCTCCATGAACCCCCCTCCCTCATCCTGCTCCTCCACCAGCAGCAGCCCTCAGAATGCCAGACATGCAGGGTAGGGGCAACGGTGGGGGGTGGGGGTGGGGTTGAAGGTTTGAACTGAAAAAACATTAGCGTTAATGGGGAATGAAGGAGGAAGTTATGGTGGGGCCCTCTGCTCCTAAGATCCATCTGGGGCTCGGCAGGAGGGGATCCATCAGTGACAGACAGGTGTTCCTCAGCAGCCCCACTAATCCCCCTCCAGCCCCTTTACTCCTGGGCCCAGAGGAACCCTTCCCATGCTCTCTTACGGCTGGCTCCCCCCACTTTTCCTTTTCAGAAGCAGGAGCCACCTCAGTCGCCAAATAAAATAACTGCGCAGTATTTAAATATACGAGGAAAATAAACAGTTTGCTGTGGACAGGTCAATGATGTACATTTAATCTCATGGCAATAAGTGCATCGGTATCTCCACATCGCTTACATACAGTAAAATCCCAATCTCCATCTGCTTTCAAATTAGATAAATTTACATTTTATTTTGTTTGATGTTACCCATTGTGACTGCCTTCAGATACAGACGGAACAAAAAATAATGCTGACGTAAAGGGAGATAGCTGTTGAGATGAACCTGATATTCTCATTTCGCAAAAATCATATTGAACATATGACCTACCATCCCACCCCACCCTGCCCCACCCTACCCCATCCCTCTCTGGTGTAGTCATCCTCGCCAAACACCACTGCCAAAAGTTACAGGCCCCGTAACGAGATATGACACTATCCTCTCATTCCTGACACATCTAAGTCAGAATAGCGATGTTGCTTTACACACAAGTGAGGTCAAGTCCAGTTCATTTATAGACAAGATTTAACAACAACCAATATTGACCAAAGTACTGTACAATTTTATGTTAAATGGACAGTGTTGCACAATATTAATACATATGGCGGTAGATAAATGGGCATAAACCAGGAGAGGAGAAACATTTTGGATGAACGGGGATGCAAACGGAGCAATGAGTGAGTGAGGAGAAGGGCTTTGATATGTTGTGGGGCAGGGAGCCAGTGGAAGCTCTGGAGGGCAGGAGTGATGTGGTCATGGGAGCTGGAGTGGGTGAGCAGGCAAGCACTGGATGTACTGGAGTTTGTTTAGGACTTTGGATGATGAGTCTACTGCTGTTGCAGTAGACAATTCTGGATGTGACGAATGAATGGATCAAAGTTTTGGCAGCAGAGAAGGACAGTGACGGGCAGAGATGAGTCAAGTCAATTTTATTTGTATAGCCCAATACCACAAATTACAAAATTGCCTCAAGGAGCTTTACAGCAACACAACATCCTGTCCTTAGACCCTCGCATCGGATAAGGAACAATCCCCCCCCCCCAAAAAAACCCTTTAACAGGGAGAAAAAAATAGGAAGAAACCTCAGGGACAGCAACAGAGGAGGGATCTCTCTCTCCCAAGACAGACGACGTGCAATGGATGTTGTTTTACACAACATCCATTACACATACATACACACATATGGATACATACATACATACACACATACATATATTATATAAATACACGAGTTATGTATTTTAGGTGGAAAAAGGCAGTTCTGATGATTTGATTGATGTGGTGTTCAAAAGACAGGTTGCTGTTGAGAATGATTCTGAGGTTGCGGATGTGTGGGGAGGGAGACAGAGTTGAGTTATCGATGGTGAGGCAGAAGTTGTGATTGGTTTTGGTAAGGGATTTGGCACCAGTCATGGTCATGTCAGATTTATCACAATTTAGTTTGAGGAAGTTGGCTTGCATCCATGATTTAATTTCAGCGAGGCAGTTGGTCAGATGTAAGTTGTAGTGGTGATGGATTTAGTGGAGATGTAGAGATGGACATCGTTGGCATATCAGTGGAAGTGTAGACCATGACAACGTATGATGTTACCAAGGGGGGTACATGTAAAAGATGAACAGGGGAGGACCATGAACTGAACCCTGGGGAACACCTTGGGACAGATGAATGGTGAAGGAGGTGCAGTTGTTGATGCTGATGAACTGTTGTCTGTTTGTGAGGTATGACTTTAGCCAAGAGAGAGCAGTACCAGTGATGTTGAGGGAGGATTCAAGGCGGGAGAGAAGAATGGTGTGGTTGATGGTGTCAAAAGCTGCAGTGAGGTCAAGGAGTATAAGAATGCTGAGGTGGCCAGAGTCTGAGGAGAGGAGGAGGTTGTTGGTGACTTAAAGGAAGGCTGTTTATATGCAGTGAGCAGAAACCAGATTGAAATGGTTTGAACAGGTCCTTGGAGATGAGGTGAGCTTTGAGTTGGGAGGTGACAACATGGAAAGAAAGGGGAAATTGGAGATGGGCAGGAAGATGCTCATGATATCAGCGTTAAGTCCATGTTTTATGAAGATGGGGGTGACAGCAGAGCTGAAGGAGTAGTTAATGATTTCTGTGATGAGTGAGGAAATAGCTATGTAGACAGTCCTTAACAAGATTGGGTGGGATGGGATCCAGAAGCTTCTCGTTCAGTGGAACTTCTCATTCCTACCATGAGGTTGGACAGCTCCATTGGGGACACAGGGCAGAACTTTGACAGGGGTTGAGTGGTAAGGGGGGGCTGTGGAGAGGGCGGGGGAGGTGGTCAGGTTGCTGTAGATAGTATCAATTTTAGTTGGGAAAAATGAAAGGTAAGAGTTGCACTTAACTGTGAAGGAACTGGAGGTATTGTAACTGAGTTTGAGGAGTTTGTTTATTGTGGGAAAGAGAGCCTTGGTGTTAATGGAGCCAGAGTGTATGAGGTGTGAGTAGTAGGTGAACTGGGCTGTCATAAGAGCATATTTGTATTGTTGAAGGTAGTCTGAGTAGGCTTGGAGATTCACTGTTAAACCAGTTTTCTTGGAGTCTTTCGAGCTGGTGCCTAAGGGATTTCATTTGATGGTGTTCAGGAGTGCACCAGGGAGCTGAGTGTGTGAAGGGGACTGTTTTGGTTTTAATGGGGGCCAGCTGATGAAGACAGAAGGAGAGTGTGTCATTATAATAACAGACAAGATCAGAGCGATTATCAGACAGCGGGGGAGGGAAGGCAGACAGTTTACTGGCAAGAGAGGCAAAAACAGCCGAGTGGAGACAGTTTTGAGATTCCTGAAGGATATCATGCGCTTGATTTTTGGGATGGGGATAGGGATATCCATGGTGATTGCCAGGTGGTCAGAGATACTGAGGTTGATGTTGGAGAGTTGATGTATTGTGAGACCAGTGCAGTAGACCAAATCCAGGATGTGGTCATGGCTGCAAGTGGGTAAGTTGGTATGTTGTGTGAAGTTCAAGCATTGTAGCATTTCCAGGAATTCTATGGCAGATTTACAGTTAGTGTCATCCATGCAGATATTAAAATCACCCAGGAGATGAACAGAGGGTGATATGGCACACAGCTGAGTAAGAAAATCAGAGCAATCAGAGAGAAAGGAGGAGTTTGGCTTTCAGGGGGCAGTAGATAATGACAGTGACCAAGGGGGTGGGACCAGAGAGTTTGAAGGCCAGGTGTTCGAAAGAATGAGCAGCAGGAATGGAAATGGTGGTTGTTTTAATGTCCTTCCTGTAAACTGCAGCAACACCCTCCTCTACCCTTCGAGACGAGGTTTATCAACGTATGCGAATCCTGTGTGTGGACTGGTTTAGTGAGAAATAGTTCAGGGGCTTTCACCAGGTTTCAGTGAGACAGAGGTAATAAAGGTTACTGTCAGTTATACATTCATTCAGAGTGTGGCTTTTGTTATTGAATGAGCGAGTGTTGAACAAAACCAGCTCCAGATGACGTTGCTTTGTGATCGGTTGTGAGGACTGAGTAAGGGGACGGAGACTGGACTGATTCACGTGTCGTTTGTTATGGTGACGGTGAGAGTAATTATGTCTGTTGATAATAGGGTCAGGGATGAGAAGAGGTCGAACAGCAGTGTGATCATACCACAGGGGGGAGCCAGTGTGGGCAAAGGGTGCGACAGTGTGGGCAAGGGGGAAGAAGAGGATTGAGGAAGGCAGTGTGTGGTGTAAATGCTCAATAATGTGTGGAGGACAGAACAGCGTGCTGCAAATTAGCAGCAAGCATGCGACTACCTAGCATTTTCAGGTGAAGACCGTCTCTTCTATACAGAGAGGAATGCTCCCGGAACAAATCAAAGTTGCGAATAAAAGCAATGTTGTGCTTTTGCACTATACTCACAGACTGGATCAAGGTATGGTATGAAGGCTGAGAATTCTGCTAAAACGCCCCACACCCTGACCCAGTGTGGGAATTGGGCCAGAAATAAAAGTGGTTTTCCACAACTACTGGCGAGATTAAAAAGATGGATTGAATCACCATTTGTCAGCTCAGACTGCTGACTGGCAGTGTCATTGGAGCCAACGTGACCTATTACTCTCACAACTGTTGGAAGTGAATCAAGGAGTCCTAGAAGGTTCTCCAGGATATCAGGAGTAGTGGCTCCATGAAATCAGCGTGTGACGAGACAAAACGGATGTTTTAGACTATGGAGTTCCCAATGATCAAAGTAGTGAGGGGAAGAGAGGAGTGGGTGACCGGTTGAAAACGCTGTCAGGGATAGTCTTGGGAGGGTATGAATATTATTGGCCTGACGAAGCGACATTGGAACTGGGAGTGATCAACCTACCTAAACACCGGGGAGGACGGTGCAGGGGGACCCATGCAGGAGGATCCATGGTGGCAGTGGCAGAGGGAGGTGGGTCAGCCACGGCAGCAGCCAGGTCAGCTGTTGCAGCAGGAGTAGTCTAAGCTGGAGCAGGGACCAGTTCCATGTGGGTAGGGGCAACATTGGCCATAGGGGCATCAACAGGGTAACCACGACATCAGCCAATAGCATGGTAAAATGAGGCGAGAGGTTTATGGGCGGAGATGAGGCAACTCGGGGTCTTTCCATCTTGCCACGTCTGACTACCACCTCCAACCAGGTAGCCTGTGAGCTGGGAGTGGAGCAGGAGGAGGGCCAGCAGAGATGATGTGTCCCAGAAGATGGTGTCGGAGATAGCTGGGTTCATAGCTGCGACCGTTTTGGACTGTGAGGCTGTGGCGTCGATAAAATCGGATGAGTCCTTTTTTCACAGTTCATCTGAGAGTCATCGAGTATCATCCTTGAGACTAATAATGACATGTGTTACTTTTATGCAGCCATCGCAAGGCATAGTAATATTAAACCAGTTTCACAGGAAAGAAAGTTAGCTCCGTTAGCTCTATCAGCTGAGGGTTGAGTCCACAGGGTTCTCACCAGGAGTGCAGCGAGTCAGTGCTGCGATCGATGATCAGGTAAAAGTTCAAAAACTAGGCAAATAATAAAATCCACTAAAATAATCCAAAGGTCTCAAAGAGTTGTTAAAAGTTTAAAGTAGCCAGAGCCCCAAGCAAACCGCAGCTGGAAACCGGAACCGGAAATTGTAATAAATCCTTATTAAAACCCCAACATGAGTCTCCTACACAATTGTAGCACTCCATGGAGCTCTAGAGAATAGGTGTTCAACTCCTTTTTATCTACCCTGTGGTTCAAACAGAGAAAGCTTATACTGACCTTGGGAGCCAGACTTTAACAAAAAAAAAAACAATCCACAAGTGCTACTATTACACTGGGCCAGAGGCAAAAGTACCATAGATGCAGGTAATGCAGCTGCATTAGGGCCTGCAGCAGTTTAGGGCCCACATACATGGACCCCTCTTTATCTCGCCACTATCGTATCAAAGCTCTTGAGCACTGAGTCTACGGTATGTCCAAACATGTGCCCTTGCATAATTATGGACATGTGTACTACTGTGTAGCAAAATCCACACAGAAGAGTTAGTTAGCTGGCGAAATGTCGGGACTTCGCACGACAAAAAGCCCAGGTAGTGCACCTATGATGCAAGTAGAACTTATTTATTTATTTGACTAATAATCAACCTACACAATTGCATTTTGTGTTTATAAGGCCTATGCGTGGACATGAATAATGTTGTCAATGTACGGGTGCACTGTCACCGATTGTTTTCATCTGTGTCAAGGTGTGCTGTCCCCGATTATGTTTTCATCTGTTGTGGTGCACCGACACCAGATTTTCTTAGGTAGTCTAGTCTGTCACTATCTTGGCCTTGCTATTACGACTCCTTTTCTATAGCACGGCGGTCTCCTAGTAATACTTTCATTTAGGTGTCAACTGTGCAGTGCATTTCACTGTTGCTGGTCATTTTAATGCTGCATCCTTTCACTTCTTTCATTCGCTACCGACATTACATTATGTTGCATCTGATTGCGATGGGCAGGCCGGGGCCTGCTTTGACCATCTTGCATCGGAGCCAGGCGCTGACTCGTTACGCCTGTGCACTGGGCCATTTTGGACTCAGAGAATCTCAGCTGTAGAGACAGCTGCAGGACAGCACATGACTACATATCAAGATAATGCTGTTATTTTCTGTTTCTGTTGTTGTATGATCTATAATCTAGCGCAGCAGACAGAGGGTTTGGGGTCTGGGTAATACCTGTAAAGCTTTGCCCTCATAGGAACACAATATTGTCTCATGTGGAGAGGTGACAGTCTGAAAGTTAGTGAATAACTCTCGCGCTCTACTCACATTTAATGATGTTGTGTAGTTTGCACTGCATTGGTAGTCATTGCTCTCAGAAGCATCCAAAAAAAAAACTGCTTTTTTGTATTTTGTGCTGTTAAAACCTTTTGTTTTTGTCACTTTTGTGTTTTTTAAATGGTGAAATATCAATTTTGAACAAAACTCTGCAATTACAGTTTGAGCCGTGGTATAAGGAACTACAGGTGATTCCCAGGTAAGCCCTTCTCATCACTTCACCAGTATATGGCACAAATAAGGAGTCCATACAGCAGTTTGTCCATCTACTGTTAAGTTACGGGAATCACAAGAAAAAATGGACACCAGAGGAACATCTGGATGCAAATGACTGCTTGAGCATGACACTGAGAATGAGTAGGTTTGTGTCAGTCAAAGGGTAAATCAAATTAAATAAATGTTAAAATCGAAATGCTTGTCAAAAAGCCTTTGTCAAAAAGTGTAACACAAGAACCTTGAACAATATCAAAATTCAGTTACAAACTTGAGGACAAGAATTAATTTGGAATCCTAAACCATGAGTAAGTGTATGTGCAAGTGTGTGAGCCCATTCTCATCCTCAGACATTATATATCGATGCTCTTTTCAGTGTCGATACATGACACAAAAGCTACTCATCAGTGTCTGTATGAGCCACACCAGGTTAGCCACTTTCTAACCTTAACCTAATCTTTTTTTTCTCTCCTCTTTTTCTCCCAAATTGTACTTGGCCAATTACCCCACTCTTCAGAGCCGTCTTGCTGCTGCTCCACCCCCTCTGCCGATCCGAGGAGGGCTGCAGACTACCACATGCCTCCTCCGATACATGTGGAGTCACCAGCCGCTTCTTTTCACCTGATAGTGAGGAGTTGTGCCAGGGGGACGTAGCGTGTGGGAGGATCACAAAATTCTCCCCTGTTCCCCCTCCCCCCGAACAGGTGCCCCAACTGATCAGAGGCGCTAGTGCAGCGAACAGGGCACATACCCACATCCAGCTTCCCACCCGCAGACACGATCAACTGTGTCTATAGGGAGGATGCCTGACCAAGCCGGAGGTAACACGGCGATTCGAACCAGTGATCCCTGTGTTGGTAGGCAACGGAATAGACCGCTACGCCACCCAGACGCCAGTGTACCTTAACCTAATCTTGAACACTACCCAACGTGTATGTTATTGATAGTCATAAATGAGGCTGGAAGTTTAACACCGGAGTCTATGGAACACAGACATTGAGGGGTACCCTATGGGTTACATATCGACTCTCTGACAAAAGCATCAATATATGACGCCGTAGGATGATATTGTGTTGAAGATTATGTGTGTTTGTGCATGTGCAACATGTAGAGTCACAGTGAGACTTAACCCATCATGAAAACAGGGGCTGTGGGTTTTCTCACTTCTAAGCCACTAGCTTTTGACCTCCCGGAGCGATTAGTCCAGCAGTTAACAGACCATTGTGGAATCTAAGAGGTCAGAAAAAATACATTCTTTTTTTGCATCAGTGCAGCGCCGCAAGAGCTAGCAACAATATGCAAAATGTTAGGAAATTCAAATCCCGTCTATACATTTGCATTCGAATGGCCCCCATGCTGTTTCTTTTTATTGGGAAAAGTGGACTAACCACATGATCACGAGTTTGTGGATTGAGGGTGATGTAGATAAGGAGTGTGCTCTTTTGAGGATGGTAAAGCACATCCAGATGAATGAGACACAACAACACTGTGGCACACAGTACTTGCACAGTGTGTGCGAGCTGCACAGTTTACAGAGGGCTGTAATCTAAAATGAGATGGGCCCATACAGAGCTACAAATTAAATAAAGCAGCAATCTGGATCCCATTATAATTTTTTTCCCCAATGCCTACATATTTGTAACATTTAAATGACAAAATAAATATGAACGTCACAGTTTAAAACAAGGCCCTAACCAGTATTTGTTTTGTGGGAACGCTGAGAGAAATGAAAAGCTAGTGCAGTAAACATTTTTTTTTCCTGCTTTCAACATGCGAGTGGTACCAAATGTTTCTCGGTTTAGAAATAAGTGGCAGATTTGCGGAGGATGCATGTTTTAATTAGCCTTGACAGGCTGCTGATGGCATTACACAAGTTGTTCTCATCAAATAGGCCTTGGAGATTGAAAACCACCAGACCTCATCCAGGGGACAAACTGCAGTGGCTAGCAGCATTAGGCAACGCTAATGGCCAGGAGTCAGGAAGGAGCCCACACTCTGAGGACGCTGAAGCTATCATCATAACATGGCATAGATCTGTTGTAAGCATGTTTCACATGGAGAACACTTTTCAATGAGCTCAGAAAGGGTTTTTTTAGAATCTTCTTCTTCTTAATCTTCTTTCGGCTTGTTCCCTGTTTTTCAGGGGTCGCCACAGCGGATTTTTGCCCTCCGTAGCTTTCTGTCTGACGCATCCTTTTCCCGCAGTCCAACCCTCCTCATGTCATCCTCTATCTGGTCTCTCCATTTTTTCTTTGGCCTTCCTCTTTTTCTTTTGACAGGTATTTCCAGGTCCAATACCTTCTTTCTGGCCCTGTGATGGCCTGGTGGCCTGTCCAGGGTGTTTCCCCACCTGTTGCCCAATGGCTGGTTGGATAGGCTCCAGCATCCCGCGACCCTGATTGGGATAAGCGGTTTGGTTAATGGATGGATGGACACCTTCTTTCCTACATAGTCTATGCCGGCTCTATGTACATGTCAAAACCATCTCAATCTTGTCTCTCTCAAGTTCTCATCCATTCCTGTGATGAGACCTAATGAGCTCAGAAAGGATTTTTGAGAATAAAACATCTATTTAAAACCCATAAGAAACACACACTGATTAGATTTTAATCTAAATTACTATACATTTACGTGAACAATAACTAGGTGAAACAAACAGTAGACCTTCATGTACTTCATGAGAAGAGTATTGGCTCTTTATTTCTCGTCTGAAATCCTAGCACAGTGTCAACTCCACTTCTCTATGAAGTTATGGATCATAGTAGAAGCTGAATCTGAGTCTCCGGAGCTGCCTGCCTTATAACACAGCCAACATTACGGTTATCAATTTATAATCCACACCCTAGGCCCTGAATCCTCGCACCGACTCCCTCTGCACCTCATCTACGCCACGCTTACACAAACCTTCTCTTATGTGGCTTCCCTTCTCTCCAGCACAGGATCCACATCACTGAGACTGTACCCACCATGGAGGGCTTTTTTCCACATCTCCAGCCAGGTTCCGCCAAGATTTATTAGACTCTTCAACCAAAATGTAATTTTCACCATGTTGGTTTTTGAGGGTGAGGGGAAAGAGGAGAGCCTTCGG
Source organism: Lampris incognitus (assembly GCF_029633865.1). Taxonomy (NCBI): domain Eukaryota; kingdom Metazoa; phylum Chordata; class Actinopteri; order Lampriformes; family Lampridae; genus Lampris; species Lampris incognitus. The sequence goes on along the minus strand of NC_079214.1, from coordinate 54,836,474 downwards.
TGCTTTGAGTCATGTCTGCTCAGCTGGGATGGTGGGACAGTTTACTCCAATACCAATACCCCAAACCCACAGAAACAGCTTAGAGATTTATTGGCCCCCTCCGTCGAGGAGGCGAGAAGCAAGTGACAGAAAAACACAAGTAAGAACAACACTGTAATTGAAGATGTCTGCCATGTTGTAGAGCAAAAAAGTAAGATGAGTTGGGGTGTTATTTTTTTATAAATAACTGAAATAAAATGTTGTTTTTTTACAATACAGCAAAAACAATCCCATCCTATAATAGTGGGTTTTTTTACATTCACTTTTAAAAACTATACTTTAAATAACACAAGTGAATATTACTGCCAACAAGGTGTTGTAATCCAAGTTCTGTTTGAATTGTTTCAGGAATTTTCAGGAACAAGTGTCGAAACTGTGAAACAAGGCAGAATAATATTAGTCTCGAGAAAATGACACTTGATTCGAGAAACTTCTGGAAAAATGTTGGAAACAAGTGTTATAATCTCATCCGCTGGCCGACTCTTTTTACACGTCTTCAAATAAATATTCAATTTTAAGACTTGGAGTTAGGGAAAATAAATTGTTAATATAAATCTATATTTTTTGTTATTTCTTTGATAATGCTAAGGAAAATAGCCAATGTAGTCATTCTGTCTCCACTGAACTTTGAGCCACTTAACATAAATCACGAGAGAATACCGTTTCATAATGGATTCCTCAACGATTGTAGGCCCCTCACATACCTGAGGCCAGCACCACGCTGTTGTGATATCACAATGTTGCAATTCAAACATTGCTGGAGAGGATTTTCACTTTTAGATGAGTCCAAGTTTCAAAATGTTACCCAGGGACAAACTTTGTAGCCTAATCTTGGCACGTTCCCACACCAGATAATGGTTTCCATGAACAGGGCCGTGGTGTAAGAGGCACACAGAGAGGTACTCTGAACTTGACTGTAGAAAAGAACAGGCTAGACCATTGTAGGGTGAGTAAATGTACCTTATAAAACCCAGGAAATTACATGTAATAGAAGTGATGTACCATTCTGTGGTCGTGCTCAGGAGACACACAGACTTCAAGGAGACAGCAAAGAGCGATCACAGCCAGTGAATCATAATATTTCAAAGAAAGTCAAAGTAGACAAAAGTAGAAAGGGAGAGAGAGAGAGAAAGACATGGAAAAGAGAGCAAGAAAGAAAAAAGCACACAAACATATATGTATATATATACATCATATATACAGAGAGCGAGTGAGAAGGGGGGGAGAGGGCAAGATAAAAATCACACTTTGCTTTGACTGATACTTTGAATCCCATTCTCTAAGTCAAGGCAGACGTCTACGGTGAATAAATGATGAGCGACAGTTTCACAACATCATGTAAGCTCCCCGCTTCTAAACCAGGGCTCTGACTGTTCAGACCCATTTTGTGGCTGTGACTCAGACCGCCCTCAGCCCCAGGAGAACCTTCCAGGCCCGTCACTTCACGTCCCGGTGAAAATCAATCCCCAAGGTTAGGCCTGTCAAACACATGGAGATGTGTGACACTCGGTGGCCGAGTTAAGCGTGTCACACCACGCTGAGAAGTTACTTCTTTGCATTGGTCTGCTACCTCCTTCCCCTCCTTAACCAACCCTCTCTCATTCTCACCCAGTGCCTCATGACTGACCAGGCTAAATATACACACATACAAACTTATGCACTGCCCCGCTTCAACTCCACAGCACCATCTTGATATGCCTGATCTTCGAGTAATAAAAACTACCCTACAAATTCATCTAGCTTTCCTTTGTTTAATGTAATTTAGTTTTTATCAGCTTCTATTAACATTAGCCTTGATAGTAAGGTATTGGGAGGTCTATTCCATTTTACTTGACTTATCTGCTGCCACTGATCATGTCATTCTAAGCGATAGACTACTGAACTGGGTTGGTACCTCTGGTAGTGCACTCAAGTGGTTTTCCTCTTAGTTGTCTGACAGACACTTCAATGTTCACTTTAACAACTATGTGTCTTCCTCTGCTCCTCACTTATGTGGGGGTCCCACAAGGGTTGATCATTGGACCTATTCTGTGTTCATTAAAGATGCTATATGTACTACTGCTTTCAGCTGCTCGCATAAGGGGTCGCCAAAAGAGGATCATCTGTTTCTATCGCTTCCTGTCCTCTGCATCTTCCTCTGTCCCACCAGCCAGCTGCATGTCCTCCCTCACTACATCCATAAACTTCCTCGTTGGCCTTCCTCTTTTCCTGTTCCCCGGCAGCTCCATATTCAGCATCCTTCTCCCAATATACCCAGCATCTCTCCTCCACACATGTCCAAACCATCTCAATCTTGCCTCTTGCTTTGTCCCCAAACTGTCCAACCTGAGCTGTCCCTCTAATATACTCGTTCCTAATCCTGTCCTTCTTCGTCACTCACAATTAAAATCTTAACATCTTCAACTCTACCACCTCCAGCTCTGCCTCCTTTCTTTTCTTCAGTGCCACAGTGACACTTCAGTGCCACTGTTTCCAAACCATATAGCATAGCTGGTCTCACTATCATCTTGTAAACCTTCCCTTTAACTCTTGCTGGTACCCCTCTGTCGCTAATCACTCCTGGCTCTCTTCTCCACCCACTCCACCCTGCCTGCACACGTTTCTTCACCTCTCTTCTGCACTCCCCATTACTTTGAACAGTTAACCCCAAGTATTTAAACTCATACACCTTCGTCACTTCTACTCCTTGCAACATCACCATTCTGCTGTCCTCCCTCTCATTCATGCATATGTATTCCGTATTGCTCCTACTGACTTTCATTCCTCTTCTCTCCAGGGCATACCTCCACTTCTCCAGGCTCTCCTCAACCTGCACCCTACTCTCACTACAGATCATAATGTCATCCACAAGTCCACAGAGACTCCTGCCTGATCTCGTCCATCAACATGTCCATCACCATTGCAAACAAAGGCTCAGAGCTGATGCTTGATGTAATCCTACCTCCACCTTGAACCCATCTGTCATTCCAACCGCACACCTCACCACTGTCACACTGCCCTCATACATACCCTGCACCACTCCTACATACTTCTCTGCCACTCCCGACTTCCTCATACAATACCACACCTCCTCTCTCGGCACCCTGTCATATGCCTTCTCTAAATGCACAAAGACACAATGTAACTCCTTCTAACCTTCTCTATACTTCTCAATCAATATTCTCAAAGCAAACATCGCATCTGCAGTGCTCTTTCATGGCATGAAACCATACTGCTGCTCACTAGTCATCACCTCTCCTCTTAATCTAGCTTCTGTTACTCTTCCCCATATCTTAATGCTGTGGCTGATCAACTTTATACCTCTTGAGCTAATACAGTTCTGCACATTGCCCTTCTTCTTGAAAATCGGTACCAGTATGCTTCTTCTCCACTCCTCAGGCTTCCTCTCACTTTACAAGATTGTGTTACACAATCTAATTAAAAACTTCACTGCCATCTCTCCAAAACACCTCCATGCCTCCACAGGTATGTCATCTGGACCAATCGCCTTTACACTCTTCATCCTCTTCATAGCTACCCTCACATCCTCCTTGCTAATTCACCGCACTTCCTGATTCACTATCCCCACATCATCCAACCTTCTCTCTTTCTATTTTAATCATTCATCAACCCCTCAAAGTACTACTTCCACCTTCTCAACACACTCTCCTCACTTGTCAGCACATTTCCATCTCTATCCTTGATCGCCCTAACGTGCTGCACATCCTTCCCATCTTGGCCCCTCTGTCTAGCCAATCGGTACAAGTCCTTTTTCTCCTTCCTTAGTGTCAAACCTCTCATACATCTCACCATATGCCTTTTCCTTTGCCACCTCCCTCTTCACTTTATGTTGTACTCCTCTCTACTTTCTTCACCTCTCTGACTATCCCATGTCTTTGCCAACCTCTTCCTCTGTATACTTTACTGTACTTCCTCATTCCATCACCAAGTCGCCTTGTCTTCTTTCCTCTGTCCAGATGACACACCAAGTACCTTCCTAGCTGTCTCCCTCACTATTTCTGCAGTGGCTGCCCAGCCATCTAGCAACTCTTCATCACCTGGTGCCTGTCTTAACTCCTCCCTGAACACCACACAACAGTCTTCATTCTTCAACTTCCACCATTGTATCCTTGGCTCTGACTTCCCTCTCTTCCTCTTCTTGGTCTCCAAAGTCATCCTACATACCACCATCTGATGCTGCCTAGCTACATTCTCCTCTGTCACCACCTTGCAATCTCCCATCCCTTTCAGATCATGCCTCCTACATAAGATACTATAGTCCACCTGTGTTCACTTTCCTCCACTGTTATATGTCACCCTGTGTTCCTCCCTCTTCTTGAAATATGTATCCACCATAGCTATCTCCATCTTTTTCGCAAAATCCCCCACCATATGTCCCTTCCACGTTCCACTCCTTGACACCATGCCTACCCATCACCTTGTCATCATCTCTTTTCCCTTCACAAACATGTCTATTGAAGTCTGCTCCAATCACCACTCTCTCCTCCTTGGGTACACTCTCCACCACTTCATCCAATTCACTCCAGAATTCTTCTTTCTCTTCCATCTCACACCCAACTTGTGGGTCATATGCGCTGATAACATTCATCAATACAGCTTCAATTTCCAGCTTCATACTCATCACTCTGTCTGACATTCTCTTCACCTTCAACACACTCTTGACATACTTTTCCTTAAGAATTACCCCTACCCGATTTCTCTTCCTATTCACTCCATGGTAGAAGAGTTTGAACCCTCCTCCGATGCTCCTGGCCTTACTCCCCTTCCATCTGGTTTCTTTGAACATACAGTGTACCTTCCTTTTTTCTCTACATCATATCAGCCAGCTCTCTCCCTTTACCAGTCATAGTGCCAACATTCAAAGTTTTGACTCTCACCTCCACACGCTTACCCTTCCCTCCTCTCCTATTATCTCTGCATATGCCTTCCCCCTCTCCTTCTCATTTGCCCAACAGTAGCATAGTTTCCACTGGCACCCTACTGGCCAGCAGTACCGGTGGCAGGCATTGGTAACCCGGGTCTTGACCGATTGAGTATGGAAATCTAACGCCCTATTTACTTGCATTACTCAGTCCTCACTTGCTCACCTTCAACTGGTGCAAAACGCAGTGGCTAGGCCGTTAACAAAAACTAGTCGTCGGTCCCACATCACCCCTCTTGCCTCCCTTCATTGGCTTCCAGTAAAACACAGAATTGATTTTAAAATTCTACTAATTACGTACAAGGCCTTGCATGGCCTGGCCCCTGTGTGTACAGCAAGTTGTTAAGCCCCTATTCTAGCTGTCGGCCACCCAGATTATCTGATCAAGGCCTTTCATCTGTTCCCTCTTCTTATTTTAAATCCAGAGGTGGCGTGCTTTTGCAGTTGTAGCTCCTAAACTCTGGAACAGCCTTACCCATGAGATCTGCTGAATCTGTGGTTTGTTCTAAGCGGCTGCTGAAAACTAATTTCTATAGGTTAGCCTTTATAAATACTCTATTTGTCTTTAGTTTTGTTTATTTTGGTCGTGTGCTTTCATTTTTGTCTATGTCTTATGCAAATATATGTATGTGTGCATGTGTGTGTATTTATGCTTGTATGTATACATGTATGTATGTATACTCATATTTGTATGTATTTTACCCTATTTTTTAAGCACTTTGTGACCGTGTTTTAAAATGATTTATAAATAAAATTATTATTATATCATTATTGTTGTAGCAGGCATTAGTGCCATGCCCTTTCAAAATGTGTGAGCAGGTTTGCCCTCAGACTGTTAATATCTAAAATCTCCCTCTATAGATTGGCCTTGCCATTTTTAGTATTTAGTTTGCAGTGATTGTGATTCTGCTATAGTTTGTAGCACAGTTAATTACCTTGTTTTTTTTCTTGTTACAGGAGAGATGTATTTAAACATGTCTCTATTTTGCCAAACTGATAAGCCATGTTCATATGTGGTGTTTCTGGTCTATTTATGTGGTCTCTGATGATTCGCATTAAGGACATGCTACAGTGAATTATGAAGTACCACACCCAGGCAGTCGGTATAGCATCTATGACTTGAGCCAAGCAAAGACTAGTGGTTATCATGTAATTAAGCAGCAACAAAACCAACTATGAACATAGTTAAACAGAAATCGCGGACACCATCTTTGTATTAGCATCCTGCCTACCTGCCTTGGTTTATTTCCTGTGTGTGTAAACAACTCTATTGAGTTAGGGTCAGGTGAGTGACAACAGAACCAGCTGTGTCAAATTGTGCTATGTGTTACAGTTTTATTAAGCTGTCATTACCAGTAAATGTAAATGTAACAGTCTTATCTTTTTATTGTACTTTTTCAATAGCGAGCTTCCAAGTCTAGTCCCAAAGAGGGATAAAGTAAAATAGCATTGCCCTTAGAACACAGTGCTGCTGTCAACACCACTCAAACAAATTTCAGAAGTGTAATTATGACTGAGTGGGACCATTTAGGTTACTATAAGCACACTCTACATCCCTGAAACGTTATTGGAAAGATCCAAAAGCTCACTCCTGTGCAATATACCTCAAAACCAAAAGAAGGACTTTCAATGTCTGCACACACGCGCACAGATGCACACACACACATGCACAGATGCACACACACATGCACAGACAAACACACGCACAGACGCATGGACGCACACACACGCACGCACGCACACGCACACACACACACGCACTGCTCTCCCCGCTCCTATTTGTGCAAACTCAATCAAACGATTTTTTTTCTCTTCTGAATTGCAATAAAGCAGTCTTTATTTTGCTTGGCTGGGCGTCCATCCCACGTCCGTCCCCCCAGCCCCACAGCCCCACCACAGCAGGATCAGCTTTCCCCTCAGAATCCCACTGAAGCCATGCCATGTCGGCTGGAGACAATCAGCTGAAACGCTTCTTAGATATTCCTGCTTCTTTTCAAAAGCCCCAAATTCAATTTATGGACACATTTATTACCATGTCTGTCAGTGACTAAAAGGGAGTTTCATAATCAGGAGCACACATCTGATCTGGTCACAGCAGGCTCCCTCGCTTGGCCAATATGCACTCTATTACACGGTCAGGGCCAGCCGATCCACAGAGGAAAAGGAAAACATGAGCAAACAAAAGACTAGGTAGTTAGACATGGGCTGGGGGCCCTTAGATGTAGTATTTAAAAAAACTGATCTGATTTAGGAGAGGGACCGTGGGGAGAAAATCTGTTAACTCAGTGCAGGGGCCTTGAGCACATGATGGGGGGGGGGGGGATCACATCGCACTAGCCCCCTGAAACTACACTGTAATCCGCATGCACACTTCCCCTTTCCGATGCTATCAAAAAAAAAAACATAAATGGGATATTTTTGTTGTCTAATGAGGTTTCTGTCAGTGCTCAAGTAGCGAGGAGAGCGACCGCTCAAAGGGCTTCTTTGAGGGACTGGGACGAGTTTCATCGTGTTGCGGTCACGTCGCCTACACCAATAGTTTCCATTGTTTTTTCATATATACATTTTTAAAGTGGCCAAAAACTACATGAAATCCACTTTTAAAGTCCTATAAAATAGACAGAGAGTGGCCTGTTAGGGCCAGCTATAATAACACGGAGGACTGAGCGATTTACTATCCTTGCTCTGCTTGTGAAACACAGATTCTAATGAGCGCTCTGCAGGCAGCGCGTCACTCAGCTCTTGAACATGGGGGCACGGACTGGACTAAGACCAAGTGATTGAGGGCTTTGGTCTGCGGTGTGTGTGTGCGCACATGGCGTTAGCATGATACACAAATGTATGTGTCTGTGTGTTGTTATTGTAGGTGCCTTGGCATATATGGTTGCACACACATAGCACACACACACTCTGCGTAGACCACAGACTCCAATCAGTGGGTCTTGGTCCAGGGGTTGGACAGAGTGTCAGTGATGTCTGAGAGCCACTGTTCACACACACACACACACACACACACACACACACACACACACACACACACACACACACACACACACACACACACACACACACACACACACTCGTGTCCAAGCAGGCCGAGTACCCCAGGAGAGATGCACTACCCGATCCCCCGGCTATAAATCAATGCAGCCTCACAAAGGCTCGCCTAAACCCTTGCCAGTGGCGACTGCAGTTAAACCAAGAAAAACTGAGCTTAAAAAAAGCTCCCCCTAGAGGCCAAACTAGAGGGCAATTCAGTTTAGGAAACGAAGCGTGTCCTTCATTAACCAAAAGATCACATTTTACCGTGGGAGCGACACATTTAGTGGCGCGGTGGGCTCTGTGAAATCTCAACGAGAAAGATCCTCTGTTTGCCTTCCAGAGTAATTAGGGAGGCTATCACCTGACACTCACACAGGTAATGTCATGGACCCAGGCCAGAACTGAATTTCATCATGGTCAGCCTCCCCGCAGCAGTCCTGGAAAATATGCACAGAAACTGAAAACCGCATTTCCAAAATTGCCCGCTTGTCCCCTGTGTTGGTTTTGGATAAGGTCTCTGGGCTGCAGCTTAGGGGTTCCTGGAGCCTGTGCCAGGATCCTTAAAAACTAGTAACTGATATCCCACCCGCCTATCCCCCCCACCCCAACCCCGCCCGCCTACCCCACCAACCCCTTCCCACACGGTCTGAAATGTTCTGTTATTAAAATGGAAGCAAATCCCACTGGAATGCTTTACACGTTTACTAGGTGTGCGTCAAGGTGAGAGACAACACCGGTGAATTATGGGCCGGATTTGGACCCGGGGAATAGAGAGTCAAGGCACGCTGTAGCGAAAGGGAGAGAGAGTGGGGGGGGACTGAGAGAGGCAAAGAGAGGAGGGGAGAGAGGTTATGAGTGTGTGACAGTTCTGATTGTGAGTCTATAAATCTACTCCCCCATATATTTACACACAAACTCGCACACAAACCCCCCTACACACACACACACACACACACACACACACACACACACACTCCTGCCCTTGCATGTTGCACAGAAACCACAGTGCCCCCTACAGTTAAAACCCCCGCATGCCAGACTTCACTGGCCTTAACCGTAAATGCCAGAATGATAAATAAAACAGCATCACGGGTCCTGCTGTGAAGAGTTTAGTATGAAAGATCAGCGAGTGGCTGTCTATGGGGAGCAGGCTAAAAGCACCTGTGCCATCTGCGGAAGCAGTGGGTCGGCGTGGCACACTAATCTCTACTGGTTTGACTGTTTGGGGGCCAGGACATCCGATGGGGCTCGGTGACAGCTGTGTGCAGATGCAGATCTCATCCATGCTTGCTAACAGAGCAACTGGTAACTGATGACAAATGCTTTGTTAGGGGGCAAGGTCCCCCCCCCACCAACCCCCCCCTTGCCTATTTTTGGTGAGATCACAAGTCTGGATGTACTAATGGGAGAAAAGAGCACCAATTAGAGATGCAGACCGCACTGGCCCCAGTCATTTCCAAACCACTTTAAATGTGTTATAAATGATTGAACGAGACAACTCCTTCTTAAGCGCACAGTCGGACCTTCTTTTCCTCAAAAGTACGTTGGCTTTAATAACAAAGCGGGTCTTTGATGCTGCTCGCGGAAGCAGGCGAGTGGGCTGCAGACAGAAAACTTTTCGCTGCTGCTGGTGGTTAATCAGAGAGTGAGTGGCGTGTGGGTGGATTCCCTCACTCTGGGTTGCCAGAAGGGTGGGGGGGGGGGGGCGCGGTGGCTGGGAGGTGGGTCGAGGCTGGCAGACAGGCCACAGAACCTGGAAACCCTGAAACTACTCACTGTCATGGGGAAGTCCCCCAGACTGGCATCACGACTTAGACATTCACATCCATTTAGCCTGTGGCTTTGAGACCCAAGTTGAGGGTCACCAAGTAGAGGATTTGTAAAGCCACTCATCAATCATGGCGGCGGGTATGCACGCGCGCGGCTATGCCAAGCTCCTTGACTCAACTGCAGAGTCAACTGCAGGGCTTCCCACAGAAAACTGCGGACATGGAGAAAGGCTAAAATTATATGGCTCATATCGCAATGATTGGGCCAAATTGCTGTGTATTCAAAACAAAACAAACTGTAACTCCCCCTTATAGGTAGAGAATGGTACCAATTCTGCACAGGTTAGTGATGCAGTTCCCATCAGGAGGACCCAGGAAAAAAGTGTGTGCTCATGATACAGCAAGGGACCTCCAAAAGAAACCTCTCAACTACCACTTACTGCATCCCCCCCCTTTTTTTCCCCTCCCCAATTGTACCTGGCCAATCACCCCGCTCTCTGAGTCATCCCGGTCGCTGCTCCACCCTTCTGGCGATCCAGGGAGGGCTGGAGACTACCACGTCTCCTCCGATACATGTGGAGTCGCCAGGCACTTCTTTGCACCTGGCAGTGAGGAGTTTTGCATGGGGGAAGTACCGCGTGGGAGGACCACGCTATTCCCCCCAGTTCCCCGTCTCCCCCCAAACAGGTGCCCCAACAACCGACCAGAGGCAGCGCTAGTGCAGCTACCAGGACACATACCCACATCCGGCTTCCTGTCTGCAGACACGGCTAATTGTGTCTGTAGGGATGCCCGAAAAAACAGGAGGTAAAACGGGGATTTCGAACCGGCGATCCCTGTGTTGGTAGGCAACGGAATACATCGCTACGATACCCGGACACCCCCACTTACTGTATTTCTAGACCTAGGCCATTTTACATGGTCTTAACTACCCCACCCTCACTCTACTACCACGCCTCAGTCCCTACGGCATCTTTCCTGACGACATACACATGGTTCTAACCACCACACCACCACCAACACCCATCCACACACACACAAAACACACACACACACACACACACACACACGAGAGATAAGACAATACATATACGGTCCTCCAAGTGGATCACGTCACCAGCGCAGATCACTTTACAGGGATCACAGAGACATCTGTTAGGAAAATATGGAATAACAAAACCACACCAGGTTTTTACATGTTCACTGGAATTCAATTAAAATGTGATTAGTGGGAGAATTAGGGAGACGGCGGGGTCCACCCTTGCGTGTTGGGGTGTTGTTATCCGCAAGCCTGGTCGGATTACCCCCGCACAGGAGGACCTTTGACCTCTGGACAGGTGCCTCCGGGAAGGATAGGACAGCATACATGTCATCATACCAAGTGGGATTCACGGGCCAAATGGCTGACGGGGGTCCCACGCCATTCCAGGAAGCATTCCCCCACTTTCTAAACACACACATTCAAGCATGAATGTATTCAGGAGTAACGGATTAAATGTAACGGGATAACAGTAATCTATTGACAAAAAAATGCATTATCAGATTACCAATAAAGATTGAGACCACAGATACTAACGTAAGTAGACCTCTGCAAACCATGTATAATAACTGTTCCACAATTGTTTGCAAATCAGCAAAATTATACATGGATAGTGTCAGCAAAGCAGCCCAAGTACTGAAACTGTGGCGAAAAAGCCAATAAAATGTCTTTTTTTTTTTCTTCTGTGTGTAGTTTTCTTCACTGAGCATTTCATATGCAACTGTATTTTCACTTGTGTTATACACACTGGGCATAGGGCACGTTCCCTAAATCACATAAAATGTGATTGACAGACACTTGCACGGCACTTCGGTCAAGGTTGGTTGCTTGTAAATGTGTTTGTGAGTCGAGTTGGACTTGATGGGATTTGTTGTCGTCAATGATAGTCAGGGGTCATACCCATACCAGCAAAAAAAAACAAACATCCTTTTCAGACGATGAGTTTCAGACAAGTAGGTAGGACCTGCAGGGTCTGAAACATCGCGCAGACCATGCTAGCTAGCGGTGTTGTGTTGCTGTTGCACACAAAGGTGGACTGCATATTTCTCTGTGGAAAGAAAACTCTTTGGGGTGTTTTTGCACTACCTGTAAAGCGATTTGAATGCTATGTGGAGTGGGACAAGCACTATATAAATGCATTTACCATTTATCATATTTTGTGTATTTTTTTTAAAAGCAACAAGCAAAACAAAAGTAACAAATATAATGCTGAGAGTATGCAGCGCCGAGTTTAAACATTGCTGTGGATGAGGTTTATGATCCCCTATTCTACACATATAATCCCTGCTGGCTAAAAGTTGCTGCGCTCTGCCCGCCCTCTAGTAAATATGCTTACCAGAAAAAACAGTTTCTATACTTCACAGTTATGGAAAAGTCTGGGAATTTCTTGAGTGATAGCATGTAGGAACCTTGTCATTTCTGCTTTCATGATACACACTAAAGTACACACACACACACACACACACACACACACACACACACACACACACACACACACAAGCACGTAAGCACTGCCTCCTGTGATGCACGGCATGGTTTTACCCAGTCTCCACCTGTGGTTAAGGTTAAGATAGGACTGTGCTTTTATCAATTCCCCCTTATGCCAGGTACACAGCACGACAAAAGTAGGCATTTTGACTCAAAGTCTGTGTAAGTAAAATGTAAACAAACCTAAAAAAAAAGTGATCGCTACGGGAAGCCACGGCTGAACCTGCAGCATGTCTTGCCTCCAGCCCTTCTCGCTCATCGATGAAAACCCATCACGATTTCCCAATCCAGAGAGGGCGCTGAAACAGAAGCTGTGCGGGGGAAAAAAAACAAACATACGAAAGAAAAAAAATGTATGAAAAAAACAGCTGCTTCCATTCTGTGTTGTTTACCAAGGTTTTCCAGGCCAGACTAAATAGGCCCGTGTTTGTCATCACCACGCGCTACACAGCCGTTCCAACCCCGAGACCTCTACTTAGAGGCGGCGTGTGGAATAAACAGCTTTCTTCCACGGGCCCGGGAGTGAACACCGGCGCTGCGCGGGTGAAGGGATGGAAGAGGTGAGCGGAGGTCTTCCTGGATGAGCCGTTATCAGAGCCCAACACAGCACAGCAACAGGACCGCTCCTAAACCCGTCTGGGTATGTTTTTTTTTTCATCCACAACAGGCAGGGATAAACAAAGCAGTCCACTTTTCACAGCCAGCTGTGATCACATTACCAAATTATGTAAAGACATAGGGAAAGGAGTCGACAGAGTTTCTGATCCTAGTACACAGAGATTTGGCTCGAGCCCAGAGGGAGGACACATGGAAGTGCTAACAGTATCAGCTCCACTCGCTCCTAGCTGGAGCAATTCACAGTGGGGGCGGATGGAGCGAGATGGAGAAATGTAAAAAACGAAAAAAAACAAAGTCAATCTGGACTTTTACAGCAGTTTGGAAATGCCTCTGAAGGATGGTAAATACGTCCAGGCAAATCCAGCGGAGTGAAATACCCTAATTTAAGGATCATGACCTGCTCTCACAAGTGCATTATCTCTTACAGAAATGCCTCTGTGCTGCCGAATCAATTAAAACTGACTTGACAGAAGGGCGGGGATTTAAAAAAAAAAAAAACCAACAACGGAGAGCATACCACTGATAAGAGTGTTTGGACTCCTCGTTTATCAGATAAAATGATTATCCTAGAAAATAGCTGATGTAGTCATTGAAAGACTGGATCCAGATTATGGGTGTCTTTTAAAGTTTAAATGCCAAACCGCTTCGATTGCTGCCACATTTGCTGCACACATATTTCTTATGCTAAATGGAAACATACCGAGTGGTATTTTTTACGCCTGATGAAATTCCCTTTTTTGTTGTCAAACATACTTACCAGCGGGTTTATTTTTATGCGTCTGTGGTTTAAAACTGTGCAGCGTTTTCTTATCGAAGACAAATGTAGACCAGATGATCCGGATGGGTGAGGAAAAAAAACAAACAAAGAAAACGCTTTCACAAAAACAATGAGAACACAGATTGATACTCCTAACTTTGTCCCTTTCGATCCATTAATCGCCCTTTTGACAAGGCAAACACTGCAACTCCACTATGAAAGGAGGCAGATAAATATCCATCAGTCGGATTTTGTTTTTGTTTTGTGTTTTTTTTCCCAAGTGTGTGACAGGAGATCACAGTTGAAAAGCGTCAAACCTACAAAGTGTTTACCTGGGATCAGGTGATGACAGGTCTTTAAAGCCCTTGGTCACATTATGTTTTCTCTCAGTTGCAACACATTTTGTGAATGTTCACTGTGACGATGGAGGTCAAATGTAGTTATTTTCCACAGCAGACACACACCACGGTGGCATTCATGCGTCATGGATATTGACAGTTTGATACTACTTCTTTCGGCTTGTTCCCTGTTTTTCAGGGGTCGCCACAGCGAAATTTATAGTTTCCATCGGTACCCTGTGAAGGCACAGCACCAATGGTGGCTGTTGTTAATCTGGGCCACAACCGATCAGGTATGGTCTTGTAAATCTGCATACTGATTTGGCAAAATGTTACATCGGATGCCCTTCCTGAGGATGTGTCAGGAATCCGGCTTTCATCACAAGTATAGCACTGAGACTGCATTACTGAGAGTGTCTAATGCCATTCTTATGCGTGGTGATAAAGGTGAATCTATTCTTATTATCCTGGATTTAACCGCTGCCTTTGATACAGTCGATCATGTCATCTTACTTGATAGGTTGGGGAACTGGGTTGGCATTTCTGGTACAGCGTTAAATTGGTTTCGTTCTTATCTGACTAATAGATATTTTAATGTTTGTATTAACAATCTTGTATCTTTGTCAGCTCGCCTACTGTGTGGAGTCCCTCAGAGGTCTGTCCTTGGGCCAATCCTCTTTTCTATATACATGCTTCCTCTGGGTCATTCGTTTAGTCACTTTTAAGACATGTCATACGACTGTTATGCTGATGATACTCAGATCTATTTCCCTGCCAAACCCAATAACCTGAATCAACTGTCTTCCTCCATGATTTCTAAGAGCTGCCACCAAAGACTGGATGTCCCTTAATTTCCTCCATCTAAACCCTGACAAAGCTGAAGTTCCCTTAGTTGGTCCTGAGAACGTTGCCACTGCAGTTGATCAGTTTATTGGTCCACTTCATTCAAACATCAAATCTATCGCTAAAAATCTTGGTATTATCTTTGACCAGAATAGGTCTTTTGATTACCATGTTACTAAACTTGTCCAATCCTGTTTTCTTCAGCTAAGAAATATTGCAAAAATCAGAAATATTTTGTCTTTTAAGGATATCAAAAAATTAATTCACTTTCATTTTCTCCCATCTAGATTACTGTAACTCCCTTTACTCTTACCCCAACCAAGCTACTTTAAATTGTCTACAGTTGGTTCAGAATGCAGCTGCTAGACTACTAACTAGAACTAGCCGTAGGTCCCATATTACCCCTATTCTTGCATCCCTCCATTGGCTGCCCGTAAAATTCAGAATAATCTATAAGATCTTACTGATTGCATTTACAGCACTGCATGGTCTTGCACCCCAGTTACATTTCTGATCTTCTCATTCCTCATTCCACTTCCTGACCACCCCGATCCTCAAACCTCTGTCTTTTATCCATCCCTCACTCCAACTGCAAAGCAAAAGGTGACCGCACCTTTGCAGTTTTAGCCCCAAGCCTCTGGAATAATCTTCCCCAATCCATTACATTTACTGAATCTTTGGACTGTTTTAAGCGGCTTCTAAAAACCCATCTTTTCAGGCAAGCCTTTTTATAGATCCCCATCCCTGCCTTCTGTTTTGGTTCGTTTTTAGCTTGGTCCGTTACTCCCTATGCCATATTTTATATTGATTCAATATATTTTATGTATTTATTCATATTTTCTGTGTTGAGTGTAAAGCACTTTGTAACTGTGTTTTTAAAAGTGCTATATAAATAAAACTTCACTTACTTACTATGGACGGAGGCACAGGTAAAGCGCTGGATGCTATCCCAGTATTCATGGACTTGTGCCCATGCCTGTCACCATGTATAGACAGTTTGATTACTAACGGAAAAGTTGACCGTTCAGTGTATATCCAAACTGGAGGTACACGCCCTTGCTGTACAGATGTCACAGAGTAAGACGCTTACCCCAGTTTTGTTTAATTTTTTTATTAATTTTTTTATGCTGTACGGTTGGCCTCTTCCAAGACATGGATTGTGCAGCAGGTTTCATATAACCAGAGGGATATGAGAAATGAGGAATATGCAGGAAGGTGAATACTGAGGATTACAAGTGTAAATTGGCCAGTGAAATAAGAGACTAGTTCTGTTCAAATTGGCAAAAACAGTTATTTTTTCCCTGTTCCCGTTCTCACATAAATATCATAACCAGGAGAAATGCAGCTATTTAAGGTGGGCCAGAAGGAAAGGGAGGATTCAGTCCAATAGCAAGCAGCTAGGTTATGAGGTAGAGAATAAACCCACTTCAACTCAATGCCTAACTAGTAACTTACCACCCAACTTCTATTCAGGAAGCAGAATTTGCAAAGCTTCCCTGGCTAAGTTTATAAGCTGATTTCTATTACGGTGAAATCATAGAAAACAGTATGGACATGATGTAAACATGATTGAAGAATATTCTCATCGAGTTTGTGATTCCACTCTTCGGAAAAAAGTGACTCCTCCACCGGTATGAAACCAATGTACATCATGGGTCACTAATTTATAAGTCTCTCGATACCATTCTCACCAGAAAATGTATTCTTATGAGTAAAGAATAAGCTATTTTCGTAATAATTATTAATAATTTAATATCGGGCAGAAAAATCTGCTCATACAATGCAATCCATCACTTAGATGAGTGATGAAACATTTCTCCCAATAAACGTTGTGTCCAGATGAACTGACTCAACCTTCTGCGAATGCAATCCTTCATATAGATAAATTATTTACACTGGTTCTTGGCACTGTGATCACCGATGGGCATCCATCATTGTTTACCCACCTTTTGATTTCACTGGCCCCTGAGAGCTGCTTTGTTCTGAGGCAAGGCTGACAGTCTTTTTATATCCTCCTGTCAGACACAATACTGTTTGATTTGCTGCTCATCCATGTCTTCTATCTCTGGTCGACCTGACCTCAGCCTGCTAGCAAATATGTGTTGCCTTAACAGGCCCACCACTTCTTGCTTCGCCCAAAGTCCTGTGGAGTTCATACACCCACATGGTTTGCTTGGCTTTAAGTGCATCTTTTATGTATGGTCCAACCCGCACACACACACACACACACACACACACACACACACACACACACACAATTTGTCTGGCTCGGAGCACAACAATGTGGGAGCACATTGTTCCCACATGTACACATATACCCACAGACATACATAAAAACACACCCCATATATGCAAGCACAAACAAACCACTGTGAACTTGTGAAGAGACATGAGTGTTTTCATGCACAATGTCCATGTGTGTATGCACACCCACATGCACACAGGCATACACACGCATCACACTTACATGCACGTGACGCTTGAAGTTTGGCCCCAGCCCCGTCTATACAGCAGCTAGCGAATGTAACGGAGAATATAATTTGTCGCTTCTTTCTCTCTCATTCTCATATTCCTCTGCTATTATAGGACGGCTGTCTTTCAGCAGATCACATCACAGAGCTGTAGAAACTGCAATTAAAACGGATGTGCAACACTGGCTCTCTATGAGAGAGCGAGAGAGAGAGAGAGAGAAAGAGCAGGAAAGAAAAAGATGTATTTGAGAGAGAATGTAAAGCACCACCTCTTCTTCTAAACCACGACTGATACCATGTCTATTGATCTTTATTACAATAGCGGCAAGCTGTAAAATGTTTGATGGTTTTGTACAGATCTTAGTCCCCCTCATTCATAATTACCGCTACACATGTAGAACCAAGGGCAACTTCAGAAGGGGCGCAGTATGAAAAGCTGCTGCCAGACTGAGGGGATGATGGAAAGTCTCGCGGGCCCTTGCAGCAGCTCCAAGCCCTAAGGCTATCATTCCTCCTGCCGAACACCTGCAGCAAGTTAAGTTTTACAAAGATCAAATTATGGAGCTGATTTTAAATGAGAAATGACCCCCCCCTCTCCCCTTCCCGCTTCCTTTCAAGTAACTTTGCTTTATTTTGATTTCTGATTCAGTGCGGATAGTTTCTGGAAGAAAAAAAAAAAAGTGAGCGACACTAATTTTACAGAACGAAATTCTCCACCGGGTACGCTGTGTGGAGTGACTTCAGTTCCCGCAAGTCTTAGTCTATATTAGCATTACATAAACTGCACAGCAAATGCAGATTTAAAAATGTGTGTGACACGTGTGTATGTGTGTGCACAACACTCGCTATTTGCACACACCTCCCCTCACCTTAGACATTTCACGATGCAATGCTCAAAACTAAATCAAAAAGTCCTCACAAGTGAGTGATTCAGCCCCTGCTGTCTTGACTAGTATATGTCCTAGACACACAGTGCCACTGTGGCATGACACAGACAAGCAGCCGAGGAGCGGAGTGTTTACGACTTATCCTCCTGTGTAGTGTTTTCTGGGACGCGTGTATGCACCAGTACACCAGGACCCTTTGGCTAGGCCCATTTTCTGCCTGCTCAGAGTTTAATGTTTACTCTGTCTGGGAGGCAGTGTATATGAAGAAGCACATGTTTGGATTAGCTCCTTTTTCGATCTAGGGCTTGTTCGCAACTAACTGCAGCAGCAAGGCTAAATCGTGGGACAGTGGTAGTAGAAAGATACAAACATACATACATACATACATACATACATACATACATACATACATACATACATACATACATACATACATACATACATACATACATACATACATTGATAGGGAGGAACGATGGTTTGAACGGGGAGTCAAAGAGGCCATCTATGTGAAAAGGGAACAACCATTACGTTGGCGGCACGGTGGCCCAGTGGTTAGCGCTATCGCCTCACATCAAGAAGGTCCTGGGTCTGAATCCCGGGGTTGTCCAACCTTGGGGGTCATCCCAGGTCATCCTTGGTGTGCAGTTTGCATGTTCTCCCCATGTCTGCGGTGGGTTTTCTCCAGGTGCTCCGGTTTCCCCCACCACCAAAAAGACAGGCATGTTGGGGTTAATACTCCTGTCTGTGCCCCTGGCCGAGGCAGTGGCAAGACGAACTGGAGTTGGTCCCCGGGTGCTGCACGGCGGCTGCCCACTGCTCCTAGCTACACAGCTAGGATGGGTTAAATGCAGAGCGTAATTTCCCCACGGGGATCATTAAAGTATATCATCAATACATACACACATACATACACACACATACATACATACATATAGAGATAAAAAGGAGAAGAGGTAAGAAAGACAGAAAGGGAGAGCATTTAGGGGCACACAGTGTGAATAAGATGTGGAGATAAATGGATGAAAAAAGAGAAACAAAGAGAGAGAAGAAGACAGCGACATGTAACGTAAGTCTGATAGATACAGGTAATAGAGAAAAGCAACAAAATTGATGAAGGTTAAAGAGAAGACACGGTGAGAAGAGGACCACTAGAGTTGGATGGAGTTAAAAGTTAGCCAGAGAAAGAAGGAAGAGGACTAAAGGCAGAGAAATGCAGTGAGAGAGAACAGTGGTGCGGTAGGATGATTGCTGCATCCAGCAGTGAAGAACAGGAAGAACGGTCTTTAGCCTGGCATGACCTGAATAATGCATCAACCCTTCTGTAGCAGGGCAGATATATGGGTGCAGGGAGCAGTGATTTGTGCCCCCTGGCATTGTTGAAGATATGAATAATGGATAGGTTAAACGTTGGGAGTTAATAGTGAATTAGGATTGGGGGCTGCTGTCCAACAGCTGGATTATGTGCTGGTTTGGTGTGGACTCTACATGAGACCACGAGACAGTGGAGCGAACATCAAGATGATTATTCTATATGTTCTAGTTGGCACTGATCTCACGGCAGCCATTGTGCATGCACCCAATTCTCTTGTCCCCACAGGGCCAATCTGCAGCAGGCTGAGCTGACGGCAGTATCCCGGCAGAAAGAGGCCTTTACTGCAGCTGGCACCTCTCCTGTCACTCCGCTGCCTGCCATTGATTAACATTTAACAACCGAGGAATACTTTGTCAATGAAAAGAAAAGCAAACTTTGAGCTCTTGAAAGTGAGGCCAAAAGAGGGAGAGAGAGAGAGAGAGAGAGAGAGAGAGAGAGAGAGAGAGAGAGAGAGAGAGAGAGAGAGAGAGAGAAGGCGAGGGTTGAAGAAGAAGAAAAAAGAAGGGGGGGGGGAAGCATGATCTACACAGTACACAGGAAGCATTTTCACATAGCACGTCATGTATAAGTCATGAAGTCCTGACAGAGCGGCGCACACATTCCTCATTCCCTTTGGCTGTCTCCGGCTGGCAGCCTGCAGAAGGCAGGATGAACAAGTTGTTCCGACCTTTCTTTCTCTCTCTCTCTCGCTCTCTAGCTCTATCTCTAACCTCCTCTGGTTCTTTCCCTGGATCTAGCAGCTCTCCCTCAGCCTGGAGGGTACCACATTGGAAACAGGGGCCGGATGGGAGGCAGTCTTGCTGGGGCTGGGGATGGGGCCGGGGCGAAGCTGGAGGAGGCCGCCCCGCTGTTCCTACCAGTGTAGCCGGCCGCCTGCATGGTGCCTGCAGCTCCAGTGTGGTGCATTACAGTAGGTCCTGTGTTTAGACAGTCTGACAGATCTCAACCTGAACACCGCGAGAACCCAGAGAGTCAACGCTCCACGCACACCACTGCCATCTAGCATCCATATACATATCTATCCTTTCTCATCTGCCTCTCTATACACACACACCTCTTTGTGAAGTTATCTTGCTTCATGTCTCCTTTTTTTTTCTCTCCTCCTACAATCTTTTCCTCACTTTCGCCTCCGTGTTGCTCGGCCTCCTCTCTCTCTCCCTCTCTCCATCCTCAGTTTCCCCTCAACTTCTCTGTTATTCTCTCATGTCGTTCTCCCCGTCTCTCCCTCCCTCTCTCTTTGAGATTCAGTAAGAGCCCCGAAGGCAGGAGGGAGAAAACAGGGGGTGTAAAAACATCTATAGCTTTATTTACAAAGGGCCCAGGTATTGCCCGACGTTAAATCCGGGGGAAATGATTTATTCTCTGCCCATGTGTGGCACCAATCCCTGAGGCGTAACTCAGTGGTGGACCGGCCTTGCGCGTGCAATTTACGGTGGCTGCAGAGACTCATAAAGGGAGGATGGATTAATTTGGAACACGGCATAAACAATATGACTCTGACAGCCCTATTAAAACTTGTGCTACTCAGCATCAATTCTCTCTCACTCTTCCTTTCTCTCCCCCCCCCCCCTCTCTCTCTTTCTCTCATTCCACAGCTAGGGCCTGTTGGCGAAAAGCTGACGGGGAGCTCCGGAAAACTGACCAGAGCACACAGGGCTGTTATTGTGCTTCCCAGAGTATCATATTCAGAACAGTGGGGGCATTGCACATCTACATATAGCAGCCGGACCTTTTAACTGTTTAACCTTTGGACATCATTAGAGGTATCAGATGTACCAGGTCCTTAGCGAAGGCTCCCACAGTGCCCATTAGAGTCTGGCCAAGGAAGCTTCCCGTCCCACCATCATCGCCCTCTTCGTTTTCCATGAGCTGGGCTTCTTTTGGGAATGTGCTGCACTCACTTCTGCTGGCTCGGGGCCTCCGCCTTTGGTCGGAGGTACGGAATTGTAAACACTCTTCACTCTGCGGATGTGACACACGATATGAACGAGTACTCGACCTATATGTGCAGACACAAGCACGCACGCACACGTTATGTAGATACATACTGATACACTTACACAAACACATGAAAAGCCTTCAGCTGCTCCCTGACCCCTTGGGAAAGGGGTCAGTCAGCATCCTAAGTGCCCCCAAATAACCCCTCACACACACGTGCACGCACACACACACACACACTTGGGTCCCTGTCATTTGTGTGGCTCCATCTCTGTCAGGGGCAGGTGTGCACTAAGCCACTCAGGCAAAGCGAGGCAGAGACGCCATTCATCTAAACCACCGCAGCTTTTAACACATCTAAAAACAGGATTTCCGAGATAGCTCTGCACGGCCCGTGTCTTAGGCTGAGAGGGACAGAAAGAACGAGAGACGGTGTAGAGCGGGGAGGGGGGCATGGGGATGATGGGGATGGTAAGAAAATAGAAAGTACTGGGAAATAAGAAGGTTTTGGGGGTGAGGAAGTGAATAAGAGAGAGAATAACCAAGCTGAGCGAACAAAAAAAAAAAAAGAAAGGGAGAGGGGGAAAAAAAACTCCCTGTGCTCGGGCGGAGTTACTAATTTATATCCAACAATGGATGAAAGCTGCAGAAACGTCAGGCGGAGAGAAAACAGCCACGAAAATTGAAATCAATAAGTTCATCAGGCTGCAGAGCCCGTTCCCGCTGCACCCTTTCACTTCCCCCCGCAGACAAACACAACAACGCAAAAAAAAAACAACAGCGGCGAAACAAGGCTTGACCTATGTCCACTAGCCAAGCATTCCATTTATTAAGCCCTTATCGCCGGCCTGATCTGAAGAGGCAGCAACACACTGATAACGCCCCAGGATAATAGCAAGACCAGACAGAAGCCAACCACAGAAAGACGGCTGAAAGAAAAAAAGAAAGGGAGTGGGAGAATAATGCATTTGGGATTCCTCTAACACTCGCTCGCTCTTTCTTCTTTGTGTACACCGGCTAGCAGACAACACTGATATATGAGGGACTCGTTGAAAACTTTTACAAGGGTTGTTTTTTGCTCCTGCTTCTCTTGTTTGAGCCTGTAATTTAGCGAATCCCCATCAATAAATGAGGGAATAGCTTTTGTGGATGCTTGGTCTGACAGCTAACAAGTCCCGGACCCTATCTGCAACAAACAGACAGAATACCAAATGCCGTTGTGGATGCGCACGCATTGAACAAGCCGTGAATGCGGCCCCATCATTCATATGGCGTACAGTACTGTCACGGCCCCTTGTGAACATACTGTAAGAAGTGTGTACGTGTGTCACAGTCGTGAAGACTAAAAATCCCCCCCCCCAAATCCGGGTGACCCGAATGGGTTCTCTTCTTGTATGGCAGTAATCTCCAGAGCCCCACAGGCTAGAGGAGATCAGTTGGGCTGATGTCTTCCTCCCTCTGAACGAGGCCTCATTACTACAGCCGTCCATATCAGCAGGGCCCTGGAGCCCGTGTGTCACACACCGCTTCCTATGGGCCAATTTATAACTACACAGCTCCAGGGTAGTAGACACCCTGCACACACTCACCTGCACGACCACAAATGCATGCAGACAAAGAAGTGCACAATTGTAGAACAGAATAGCACAGAATAAAATAGAATACACTTTGTCACTTGTACATACATACAATGAAGTTCACGCTCTGCATTTAACCCATCTTAGCTGTGTAGCTAGGAGCAGTGGGGCAGCCGCCATGTAGCACCTGGGGTCCAACTCCAGTTCATCTTGCCACTGCCTTGCTCAGGGGCACAGACAGGAGTAACCCTAACATGCATGTCTTTTTGATGGTGGGAGGAAACCAGCGTGCCCGGAGGAAACCCCCACAGGCACAGGGAGAACATGCAAACTCCACACAGAAAGGTTCTGGGATGGCCTGGGGTTCGAACCCAGGACTTTCTTGCTGTGAGGCAACAATGCTAACCACTGGGCCACCGTGCTGCTTTTGCAGGCCACCGTGCCTGCAATTTTCAGGCACAGAAGTTTTCAGACTTGCACAAGAACTCAGGTGGCACTCATGGATGCAGAAACACATAGAGAAGCATACGGGCACACACACACACACATACAGACACACTCACAAGGGTTCACACATACAATCCTAAACAAGCAAGATGGCCACAGGCCAAGCTGAATTTCCCAAACCTGAGGTTGGTTAAACCTTTCTCCAAGGGCATCCTTATCACAGTCAGAAGCTCCTCTTTCACCTGCAGATTACTGCACAAGGCTAACTGGCCCTGACCTGACCAGGACCATATCTCCATTCATACAAATGAAATACAAATGGACTTGCTCTATTTCTGAAAGAGAGAGAAAAAAAATCTGTCTTCCAATTTCTCTTATCCTAGCACAAATGGGATGGAAATGCAACTCTGTAAGACTCTCTTCCCCCCCCCCCCCCATCTTTTGATTCTTTGTTCTTTTCCCAATGAAAGCGAGGAACTGTCCGCCGTCCATCCGGACGCTCGGAGGCCACTGTCCCAGAGGGGTTCTGGGAACGCAAACACACTGCCATCATTGGCAGGCCGCTCGCTAAAGAGTTCAGACAGAAGCCAAAACATTTGTTACGGACTCATTTCATTTCCTGGTAGAAATGCCCAGCACTGCAAAGCAAATGTGAGAACACGCGTTTATACATACCAGGACTCAAAGGAAACCAAGCGTCAAGTTTTACCCTCAACAGAAACAAGAGCAGCTTTGGGGCTTTGAGGAGGAAGGGTGTGTGTTGGGACAGGGGGGCTGTGCATATGTGTGTGTGTGTGTGTGGGGGGGGGGGTTAGCTAATAATGATGGAATGTAAAGAGACACACAGCATATGGTGGCCTGGTGGCAAGGCAGGCAGTGTCGAAATAGAGGAGTCACAAGTTCAATGCCATCCCACAAGCTACCCTATTGATCAGCAACCATGATGGAAGTACTCGGAGCTAGCGAACGCATGGTTCCCACTCTTCTTAAGGGCGCTTTCACACCGACCTCGTCTGGTCTGGACTTCTGGACTTCACAGTTTGATCCGAACCAAAATTAGTGGTGTGAAACCTACCCTGGACCACGGTCCAGACCAAACAGCTGAACCTTGGCTCGACGAAAAGAGGTGGTCTCGGTCCGGAGAAAACTGAACCATGGTTTTGGCTATCGTCAGAACTGGAAAAAGGAAAGATTAGCCGTAGTAGCACATGGGGAGAAGAGGAAATCAAGATTTTAATTGACTTAAGGTCCAACGATGTAATAAAAAGTCATGTGGAAAAAAACTCATAAAAATGCCCACACTTTCCGGGTATTTTTGCTGGTAGTATTGCCATAATAATATTATGATAGTGGCAACAAAATGAATATGTTCATTCATTTTTCTCCATTAATTCAAACAGCGATGGAAGGCTACCTACCGAATTGACAACACACCCGTCAGAGAGAGCAGGGTGATTGGCCAGGTACAATTGGGGAGAAAAAGGGGGGGAAAATCTAAAAAAAAAAGAAAGAAAGAAAGAAGTAGGCCCTCCTGGCTGCCTGCACATAATGCATGGTGGTTGCTAAGCAACACAGATTGATACTAAATTGTGTAAAGGCATCATTGCCATTATATAGTTATTATACCATGGCTAACAACCAATCAGATTGCTTGATTTGAGCCATCTGTTTTATAATCAGTATCAACTATCAGAGGAAGGCTCAACAGTCTCTAAATGCACTGTGTCATTTTCAGCTGCTCACTTAACATGCCACACAAACTTAAAGCACAGATGTGCAATCTCAGCAGCTAACAATGTGGCTAGAAATTAGCGATTTCAGCTAATGTTATGAATATGGTACCTCAGTGGGTAAAAAATACAAATGTCTAAACTATCTTGTCAATTTTCCAGGACATTTGATGAATTTTACTATTTTCCGGGTGTTTCCCAGGACTGGAAAACTAGTCAAGTCAAGTCAATTTTATTTGTATAGCCCAATATCACAAATCTGTCTCAAGGGGCTTTACAGCAACACAACATCCTGTCCTTAGACCCTCACGTCGCTCAATAAATTTCCAGGTTTTCCAGGACGGGTGGAAACCCTGGAACACCATCTACAATCTGGAAAAGAGCATCTTGTTTACAGCAGCCAAATGCCAAACTATACCTTAACTACTACCCTTGCCCCAGCCTCGCACGTGTGCACCAGTCTGTTCATCAGGTGAGTTTTATTCGACATTAGGAGTGTGTCCAGAGGCATTTCACAGCTTATCCATATTTAAAGCATGGAGGACAGTGGCAGGGCTTAGCCCCAGGCGCACACACAGCCCAGCCATACACGAGGCGGGGCAGTCGTCGAGGCCACGGTTGACCATTTATTTATGAAGTCAAAGCTCTGTGGCAGCAAACTAGCCTCCCCGAAACAACTTAAAGTGCTTATATCCAAACTGAATATTTCATCTCCCTATTGGTACTCTGTTTGAGTTCCTTTCAAGGGAAGAAGAGAGGAGAAAGAGATAGGTTGAGAAAGAGAGAGAGAGGACACTGCAGGTGATGCAAGGTGCAAGTCTCCTCTCTAGCCCAGTCAAAGTAAATCGGTGCATATGGGAACGAAAGAGGAGGAGGAAGAGACAGTGGGAGAGAGAGTGCTGCTTGCAGGCCTCCTCAAGGTCAAAGGGAGAAGAAGCTCAGTATTCTGTCTCTCTCGCCACATCTCTCTCGCTCCCTCTCTCTCATTTCTCTCCCTCACTTCCCAGCACAAACGTCTGGGAACCTGAACCTTTCATGTGTCGGGTGAAGAAAAAAATGCTTGAGGGAAAAAAGGGCCTCAGAAAGCAAAACGTTGTTGGGCACAGATTTGACAACATCCAGGGAATCTTTCCCGCTTTTGAAAGAACTCTGTTATGAAGCCGGGATATAGAGAGCAGAGAGCCCTTGTTCACGGAGAATTTTAATGCACCGTCGGCAAGCAGGAGTGAGCCGGCCGGCTCTCTCTCTCTCTCTCTCTCTCACACACACACACACACACATTTTCTCTCCTACCTTCTTCCTTTCCCACATGCCTCCTCCTCGTTGTCTTCCACTATGATCTGTCTATCCATGGTCTGTGTGAGGAAGAGCAGGAGGAGAGGAGGTTGGCAGGTGGCTGTGTGCTAAGGTATTGAGGCCTATGAAATATTTACCAAAGCAATAATGACTCCCTGGACAGAGAGTGGAGGATGGAGACAGTGAAGGGAACAGAGAAAAAGAGAGCAGGAAAGTGAAGTGTCTTTTTTTTTTTCTTCTTCTTTTCAAAACAGGGACGAACAAAGGCAGTGGAAGCAGGTGCCAGACTTTCAAATTTTGGTTGTCAGAATAGATAGTAAAAATTGGTTGCAGTACCTTTTAGTGCTTGAAAATATCAAAGTCCGAATGGCAACGGGAACGACTTTTGTCTCAGATAACAAGCACACA
Source organism: Lampris incognitus (assembly GCF_029633865.1). Classification (NCBI taxonomy): domain Eukaryota; kingdom Metazoa; phylum Chordata; class Actinopteri; order Lampriformes; family Lampridae; genus Lampris; species Lampris incognitus. Next base: position 54,809,491 of record NC_079214.1, on the reverse strand, counting down.
GGCAATTCCATTTCCATGGCCTTGTACAAAAAACAGAAAGACATCTGAAGTTGGGGGGGAGAAAAGTCCAATACAAGGGGAGGAACTATATATAAAAATTGGCTCAAAAAATATCAATCTTATGCAAAAATAAATTTTTTAACATTGTGACTTTTCATCAGTTAGCCCAAAAATTAAAAAAAGATGAATCAAAAAAGTTTTTTTGGCACACTACATTGTGGGATCTTTCACAAAAAAAATAAAAAAATAAAATAGAATAAAAACACCTGATATATCAAAACAGACTTAAAGTGCTCATATATATAAACCCACAGCACACACCTGACTCGCTGCACACACTGGTAAACAAACTCACACATATGCTTATGCACACGCAAACACACACACACACACACACACACACACACACACACACACACACACACACACACACACACACATACTGTGAACAGTGTTGTAACCAGTGAAGGCCGGTGGTGATGTTGGGTGGGTGGGTGGGCTAACAAATATAGTATACCCATCTATAGTTCACACTGCAGCAACACAACATCTGAGATACCAAGTTAGAGCAACAACACTACATACCTTGTTATAGCAAGTGCTCTACAACAACACTATAGAGAAGTACAAGAATGGCCTGATGCCAAAAACTCTCTCTCTCTCTCTCTCTCTCTCTCTCTCTCTCTCTCTCTCACACACACACACACACACACACACACACACACACACACACACACACACACATCATTTGACTATTTTTCTCTGTACACATTAGCACATGCCATTTTTAACAAGAGCAACATATGCAGGGATGGTGGGATGATAGGCTACATGATAGAACAGGATGCAGAATCATGTAGCCTACAATGTCAGAAAAGGGCTCACCTAAGCATGCACAACAACACGTGTCCAAACTGAAACGACTACCAATAAATACTGCAACTGTTTTTATCACAGCTGTTCTGCAACACATTGTGTCAAACGTGTCCCGAATAAAACAATTTGGTAAGCACGGCGAAAATAACGGTCATTATAGAAGAGAGACAAGCCATATGTAGACAGGAAAGCTAAACGTGTCTGGTGGTCTTTTAAGAGGTCTATGGGCTTGGGCCTACCTTATTTGAAAAGACGCTCACATCGACGACCTTAATGGGATGCAGACAGCTTAATCTCAGTGGCGGCTGGCCAGTACAGGGCGCTGGGGCGCCGCCCCCTTCAAATATCAAGAGATGAAAATCTGCTTGAACATGTTAAATATAATTTAGTTGTATAATGCGAAATAACTGTTTTTCGATTTGTGAGCGCCTGTCAGCAGCCATTAAATTTCGGTTCCAAATGGTGTTTGGTTGATTTCCGTCTGAATACATATACTTCCGGGGTGAGGGGCGCCGGCCAAACGAGACCTTACGTAAGTCTTCAAACTTTTGGCGAGCAGGTGACCTGAGGCTGCTGTCTGATTGGTTTCTTCACATTTTCAATGGGGCGCCCCAGACACGCCTACATTTATTGGCAGCGAATTGGTATTGTTTTAATGTTTTTTGATCTAATGTGATTGGACAATTCTCGTGGCTGTCAATCGTGTTCGCGCCCACCACCACGCCTATAGTCTTGACTGTGAATAATCCCCCGTTACGGACCCTGATAAAATCTATGGAGCTATAGGCCACATTGTCCTTCTTAATAACTCTGTGACTGTGTGGACATTAAAGCAGCTGTCAGGTGTGCTGCGTCAAGGTAAATTGCGCCCCCCCCCAAAAAAAAGCACCAGCCGCCACTGATCACCATGACATTGAAGTCCGGGGATTTTTGGATAAGTCCCGCCTATCCTGTCCCACATTACTTCGGAGGAATGATTTGATCCTCTTAAGTGTACTGAAACACCTCTCTGACTTTGCGGATGTCATGGCTAGTTGTGTTCATTTCCATGTTTCAGCAAAAGTGCTCTGAAGATTGTTCTCGGATTGTTCCCTGAGCACCATCACGCACCGGCTTACACACGCCACGTCGGTTGTCTCGTCAGCTTGCACAGCCACAAATGCCTGTGCTGTCATTGGTCAAAAGTCAGTGGCCTGCGGGCTGATTGAATTTAACCTAAATGATCAGCAAATCAAGGGGGCGTGCCAAGACACTTGCCACTCACGTAACACGATGGTGAATGGATGCTGATGCAATTGTGTTTGGGCGGTAAAAAATTAGCCCATTTACATGTATTTTGTGTTTTTTCTTGTGAGTATTTAGTGCTGTTGCTGCTCTTAGTTTCCACCAAAATTTAAAATAATCTGTTCTAAGGTTTTTTTTGACAATATTTTTCTCATCTTTATTGTAAAAGATAGGGAAGGCTTAGCCCTGTTAGCCCATTTATACCAGTCATCCCTGGTTGTAATACTATCCTACCCCATGGCTGGAGGAGAGTGATACCTCTAGGATGGGCGCCCCCCTGGCGAGCCTTCCACCCCCGTCCCACCCCTTCTTTACTTCTGTACAGACAGAACTCCGCACAAGTCTTTGGCCCAGTTTGATCCGGAGAGCCTGCAGAGCCTGCTTCAGAAGAGACGGGGGGGTGGGGGTGGGGGGGTCCTTTGTGGGGTCGGGTGTGGAGGTGGGGGATAGGAAGCTGCACCAGCATACTGCTGTTCTCACAGCACTACTACCAGGATGCCGGTGTAGCTCAGAACAACAACAGTTAGCCTCGAATCAAAGACTCCAAACACAAAAAGTTAAGAGGATGTAAGGAAGGGGTGTTTCAGTGTCGGGGCCGGTAGGGGGCCGGTCTGGTTGTGTCTTTAATGGGAGTGAACCGCAGATCAGGAGCAAGGGTTGGGACAAACAAACATGAACCCCAGCTTCCACTGACCCGGTATGAAACAGCTGTGGGTCAGCTAGCTCAAACAAGCTGTTGCTGCAGAGAGCACATGGTTACTTTTATATTTCATTTCATTACAAAAAAAATTGTTCCAGAATTATCCCCATAGATTGTGAATGATTATTAATTTGTCGATCGTGACACTAGCATGTATTTGAATTTTCATCATCAGCCGAAGATTCAATGATGGTTGCCTTTTTAATCACATCAGCAAAATTTATGTTGGTTACAGCAGGTGAAATCCAGAATGACCTTGTTTTACCAACTTATTGAACTCCCTACTTTCATGGGGGGGGGGCACTTCAAAAAAGTAGGCGTGTATCTAATAAATTTAAAAGAAATACGGAATTTGGGTAAAGAGTACAGCTTTTCAAAAGTAATCAAGAAAATAGCAAAACACATGCCATTTTATCCATCCATCCATCCATCTATTATATCCAAGCCGCTTATCCCAACTGGGGTTGCGGGATGCTGGAGCCTATCCCAGCAGTAATTGGGCTGCAGGCAGGGAGACACCCTGGATAGGCTGCCAGTCCGTCACAGGACCCCCCCCCCCCCCACACACACACACACACACACACTCACACACACAAGGACAATTTAGTATGGCCAATTCACCTGACCTACATGTCTTTGGACCGTGGGAGGAAACCGGAGCACCGGGAGGAAACCCATGCAGATACAGGGAGAACATGCAAACTCCACACAGAGAACGACCCGGGACGACCCCCAAGGCGACCACGCTAACCACTGCGCCACTGTGCCATTCACGTCCTGGTTGCAAATTCGCTGCATTGGTGATGGTTGGATAATGGATGGTGTCAGAAGTGGGATGGTGAGACTGTGAGGCCATCGGAAGTGCGTGTGCCCAGAGGTGTGAGGGAGCTGGTAGGCTGAAGCATGGGGACGCACTCCCCAAAGGAGGAGGGTAGTGTAACATGCACTGATAAATAGACTCGCTAGCCCTTGGCTAACGGGTTGGACCCTTTAGTCAACTGGTGTTAGTCGCCCATGGTGCAGAAGATCCGGGTTTGTGTCCTGGCTGCGGCAGTTCCTGGGCTGCCCCCCGAATTTGCTACAGTATATAAGAAATGCCATTTTATACATGTTTCAAATGGTTGGCTTCTGTGGGAGATGAAATACTACCCCTTTTGCAACGCTGCATTGCCTTGTTCTATCCACTGACCTGTGCGGCGTTGGTGCATAGCTCTGAAAAAGTAATGTCACCCAAAGAGGTTGAAGGGAACTCTGCTGTGTGTTAGCATGGAAGATTCGCGTCAGAGAGTGAGTAGGTGTCCAAAACATGGCCCCTTCATTGAACTCCCCCGAAGCAAGAGGCTACACTTCCTGATCAGCAGGCCTGACACACTGGACAGCTGACCTTTGACCTCTCATCTCACCTGAGTCGCCGAGCGACCCCGCAGCTCTGCTCTCTGGCTCCAGAAAGGTCACCGGGGTCACAGTTGACACAGCAGTACTGTGTTATGCTGAGCTCTGAGAGCCTCTGCATATCAGCACCACCCATTCCCACAGGAAGTCAATGTCAAACCAAATGGACTATGAATCTGTGTGTGTGTGTGTGTGTGTGTGTGTGTGTGTGTGTGTGTGTGTGTGTGTGTGTGTGTGTGTGCACATGCATGTTGGCATATTTCCGAAAGACTCGTTTTGAAACAAGGAATTTCCTCCCCAAGCCAAAAATGTGTTTTTCCTCCTTGCCATGCATCTACATGAACATTGTGCTTAATTTCCTCTTGTATAGATACTGCCAAGGCATGAGGGACTGGATGGAACGAGGAGGGGAGGAGGAGGCAGGAAGAAGATGAAATGGCTCTCAGAATAAATGCTGCACAGGGGCCATTTCAGACCCCCCGCCCCATCTTTATGATCCATA
>NC_079214.1:54793264-54803264 GCF_029633865.1 Lampris incognitus | reverse complement strand
TAAATGGATGGCCAAGTCTGGCCAAGAACGACAAGTGTTAGGAGAAGTGGCTCCATGCTACGAAGGTCAGCAGGGATCACGCCGCGTGAGAAGAGAAGGAGGGAGAAGGAAGTGGTCGGGTGAAGGGACGAGAGGAGGAGCTTATTGGGGATGGAGAGCTGGTCCGCGGGGTTGCGCAGAGGAGATAGTTGTGGGGGTGGATGGAAGAAATGGGTCAGTTACTGGAAACTGGAGATAGGGCTGAGAGAGAGAGAGAGAAGGGGGTCTGGTGGGACAGATGATGCGGGGACAGCCACTACAGAGCCAGCGACCCACAAACATGCTCCACATTCTGTCAGTCTACTATTTGATCTGCAACCCCCACCTCCCTCAAGACCCCACGGTCCCCACCCCACTGCCAAAAACATACACACACGCTCCCTCACACCTCCCTTTCCCTTTGCACCACTTCCCTTCCCTCCTTATTAGAGCCATTTAACTATCAGAATGTCATCTCAACTAGGAAAAATTTTAAAAAAAACAGCAGCAAGACTTCACCATCACTTGACCATCACTTTTCTTGCAAACAGGTTTGTTTCAGCTCATCCCGATGCTGCAGGGGTGGGTGCAGTGGGTGTAAGCGGTGAAAGTTTCAGTGGTCCCTAACAGGAAGTAAAGGCAGGTCTGTCAGGTGGATTGCTTCAGTCTCGCCAGGCAGAAGCTGTGTGTGTGTGTGCGTGGCACAGTTCCCATAGTATGTTCTCAATACAAGCCTGCTTGTGTGCGTGTATTTCTTCGTTTTTTGGGGGAATGACAGCCCCTAGCGTGCACGATATTTTTTGCCGCTTTTAATGTGTGTGCAAAAGCGTGCAACTTTACCCATGCATGGATGCATGTCTGTTCACACGAGCGCAGGCCTGGAGACTGGTCTGTTTGCAGCCAGTTAAGACCAGCATCGTGGATGAATGATGTGTCCGTTCAGTGTGAAGGTCTCCTGTGTTTCCCCGTCTCTGGCCTGGAGAGGCTGCTCCAGGGAGCCACTGTCACACGCTATCACCGACACATCAGTCAGTACAGGCCTAATCACAGCAGAGCGGAGAGGGGTGGAGAAGAGACGGGAGGAGAGGGAGAGGAAGAGGAGGCTACGAGAGGGGAATCGGAAATAGGAAAATGAAGGCGAGAAGAAAAGCGAGTGAAAGCATGAGGAAAAAATGCTTTTGTTTTCCCGGCTTTGGCATCTGACACTTTGACACGGGTTTACTGTAAAGTGACAAATGATTGGGCGCCGGTTCATAGACGACAAGCTGTTGAAGCAGCCGTTGATAAGAAGTGCAAGATAAAATCTATCGACAGAGCCTTCTGAAGGCCTGTCTCACACGACTCCCGAGACCTCAGAGCCATAATGCATAACCGAGAAGAAACCAGAGAAACAGGAGCTAAACATATATATGATAGGAGACTCATCGATAAAAAATAACTTTAATGTCACCATTCTCGCTTTATGTCTCTTGGTATTTGCAAAGTTATCAATTGCTATTGTTATTCAACTATGCCAGAAACAAATCTACATGCTTTTTTCCTCCTATATTCTCAAACTTGAGGAAAAGGTTGCAGCACTAAACTGAAACCAGCCCGTGTTTCTTTCAGGTTTGTGTGGCTTTGACGTCTCCATGACCTTTTGTGCAATTAGCAGTTGCAAAACATTAGGGTCTGTGTCCCCGTGTCTGTAGTCAATGAAGTCAATGTGTTGTCGGCACTGAGTGGTGTTTGTCTGTGTCAGTGACAAATGAGTGTGGCCCATCCTGCTGTTGACAGCCGCCCCAGAGCTGTGATGCTATCTTCAGCCTACTCCTACAATTACCACAGCCTCACTGGCCCCAGGGCCACCATGACCACCATGACCACCATGACCACCATGACCACTATGACCACCATGACCACCATGACCACCATGATCAGCATGATCAGCAGGGCCACCAGCCTGCACTCCGGCTCCTGGAACAAGCACATTTGCCTGTACAAGAACACACACACACACACACACACACACACACACACACACACACACACACACACACACACACACACACACACACACACACACACATCAATTTGGGTTCACATATGCACACACTGACATAAATACAAACGTGCACATCCACACATTCACAGACAGAGCCACAAAGACTCACAACCACATATATAAATGTGACGTTCCCTTACAGAAGCCTGCACATATATGTATTTGATAGCCAAGATAGATGGAATAAGTAAACATCGCTCTCTGAAAAACCAAAAACAATACAAAAACTCAACACAACACCCTACAACTCCTATTCACTTTAAGCTAAGTTTTCATTCCCATAATTATGATGGCCCAGGAATTGTTGATAATACAGTATTGTTCAATAACAATTATCTTAGAGTTACACCTTTTTAAATGTGCCCTTTGAAGCAAATTTACTTCTCGAACCGACAGCAAATCATCCCGATAGCCACATGCATTCAGTTCCATTTGACTGGGATATGACCCTAACCCAATCCCTTTCCCCACCACACACCTGGTTATTTTATCTCCTCCACCACCCATTGTTGGCCTAATTGAGGGAGGGTCGGCGGGCTGGCTGGCAGCTGACCCCAGCCAGAACAATGCATACCTGTGTCTCACCAGTGCAGTGTAATTGTCTCTTCAAGTGGGGTCCTTTTCCACATGGCCCTGAGGGGAGTGTGCTCCATGCTCATCCATCACTCAGTCACCCGGCCACTACAGGAAGTAGTTAACATGGGCGACCTCTGAGATGGCGGACTGGGGTGGGGGCAACAGAAAGAACAATGTCCCCCTTCTGACACCACCAACAACAACACTTTGTCATTAACGCCAACATAAGTCAATCAATCAATCAATCAATCAATCAATCAATCAATCAATCAATCAATCAATCAATCAATCAATCAATCAATCAATCAGCTGTAGACACTGTTTTCTTTTCTTATTTTTGAAGATCAGAGAAACACAGACAGAGGAGGGGTGATTATGGAGCTCCTTTGTTCCATTTACATGTGGAGCGTCTGAGGAGCTCACTGATCCAACTGGGAAACCTGAACCCATGCATATGAAGAAATGAAACGATTTGGAGAGAGAGAGTAACATGATGCAGATCAGACTTGGATCAAACAACTGTTTTTGTGTAATTCTTGGTGTTTTCTTCAATCTCCTTTCAATACCAGAGAAGAAGTGTTTGCCAAATGGAACAATCCAGCGATCATCAAAGACGTCATGCTGCTGACAGGAAAGCGGTTGAGAGTAAACGCTGGAAATCAACTTTTCTGTGTCCAAGAAATCAGCGAGCCATCTAATTTGTTCCGATGAAGTAACCCTCATTCCAATAAACACCTTAAAGTAAAAGGTGAATTATTGAGAGATGCCCGTTTACCAGAGTCTGGTGCTAATTCGCACTAATTTGTTTGCCAGGGAAGGTAACTTCAGTAAATAAATGCTCTTTGTTCAGATGCTTACCAGATGTGCCATCCCATTTATCTGGGAGCCAGGAGGTGGTGGGCTGGAGAACAGTAACTCACACCTACCTGACAGATGAGTGGGAATGAAGAGGAGAAAGGCATTTTACATTACACCTTTTCATAGTGTTGTCATCAGACAGAGCTCCTATCAGCTGTCACTAAATGCTCCTAATCAGTAAAATTACAAACCAGTAGTAAAGTTTGCAAAAGGTCCCACTGACAATAAGGAGTGGATAACTAATCTAATGGGTATCAAACCAGTAATAAGTTGTTACTGTGTAACACATTTTTTTGGTTGCCAGGTTGGGAGCCCACATTTTAGCAACAAGAGTGTCTCCATAGACATTTTCTTGGTAACACGTGACTGGACTGCCAATTCCTATTCCCTGGGAATAGTGCACAAATACCAAGACGTAAAAATGCAGTGCAATGCATACACAAAAGTACATTTTCGCAAAGTAGTGACACAGCTGTTGCAGTGGTTATGTTTATGGTTAAGTTTAGGGTTAAGGTTAGCTAGTGGTTGAGGAGGTTCCTATATAATGGTTTGATTATCTTTTTCAGATCATGTGGTTTCCAACAAAAATGCATATGTAGACATTTACCCCATGTGGGCCCCCAACGTGGAAACCAAAAAAAATGTTTTTATTAATGTGTCATAATCATTGGCGTCATTTACCCCGGGGACACTGGGGACATGTCCCCACCACTTTTTGAAAGCCTTTGTTAGCTGAACTTAATAATGAATAAAATTACATTGGCACATTTAATGTCATTAATGCCTAGTCCACACTACATGTATTTTTTGAAAAATTGGGTTTTTCCTCCTTCATTCTTAAAAAAATCCTATGCACACAAACTCTGATTAAAAAAAAACAAACTCCATTCAAATAAAACACAAAAACACATGCTACTCAACACAATGAATGTCAAGAGCATGCCAAAGCGACAGGTGGCATAACCCTAAAGCCATGCTGGCCAATCAGAAGCCTGAAAAAAGCCAACAAACAAGCCAAAAGTTTTCCTTGTGTACATGTCAACAATGAAAATGGAGTTTCTGGAAGGAGTTTTCCAAAAGGTCCATTTTAAGAGACTAAAATTAAATTTGCTTGGGGAGAAAAGTCCAAAACGCACAGAAAAATACCTGTGTACGTGTGCACTAGGCTTAAGAGAGAGACCCAAGATGCTACTGATCAGTAAATCTAATTCGAAAAATTACATTGCTGCTGTGCACTCATTTATGTATGATGCAACAGTGCAGCTTTAGCTTAGACACGAACACTCCCCCGCCCCCAGGGAGGTAACGTTAGAGCGATTTCTCTGCAGCGCTCTCCAGTTCCGCAAGTTTGCTGGTTGCAATTAAAATGAAAAGGAAGGAGCAGAGTTTGAGTAGCCTGTTAATAGAATAAAAATTCAAATTGAAGTTCAGCTGAACCTGAACCTTGTCTCTCTTCATAAACATGGTGATTTTTTTTTGCCCACATGGAGCAAGAAGGTCCTGGGTTCGAGCCCCGGGGTAGTCCAACCTTGGTGGGTTGTCCCGGGTCGTCCTCTGTGTGGAGTTTGCATATTCTCCCTGTGTCTGTGTGGGTTTCCTGTGGGGGCTCCAGTTTCCTCCCACAGTCCAAAGACATGTAAGTCAGGTGAATTGGCCATACTAAATTTTCCCTATGTATGAATGTCTGTGTGTGTGTGTGTGTGTGTGTGTGTGTGTGTGTGTGTGTGTGTGTGTGTGTGTGTGTGTGTGTGTGTGTGTGTGTGTGTGTGTGTGTGTGTGTGTGTGTGAGTTGGCTCTGTGATGGCCTGGCGGCCTTTCCAGGGTGTCTCCCTGCCTGCTGCCCAATGACTGCTGGAATAGGCTCCAGCATCCCCGTGACCCTGAGAGCAGGATAAGCGGCTCAGATAATGGATGGATGGATGGATCAAGGTAAAGCAGACACAGGGAAGTGTTTGTGTTATTTTCCAGGTGTTTTATTCTATGTACAAGCAGATTAATGTTTATTAACACTTCCTTAGAAAATCTTTTTAGTTTAACATGACTGAAGTTAGATAATGTTGGTCAACGCGTGTAACTGAGAGCAGCGGAGTAGGCTAATGTTAGCCCAAGTTGACATTTGATCCGCTAAATGGACACAAAGGGCCACTGTACTACATGGAGAAGTTTTAGTGGACCATATGACAGTAAGACTGGTTTATTGATACGTTTTGCTGTTAGCTAAGTTTGTTGTGTATTTGCCCATGATTGCTTGGGCTATTTTAATGCTAGCTAGTTAGCTATCGTAGCTAAACTTGGGTATTACAGGCAGAAGTTGGCGACAGGAAGAAGCTAGTGCTAGAAAGCTAACATTAGCTAAACTGGGTGTGTAATACAGGCAACAATTAGATAAATATTGGGCTATTTTGTGTACAGTCACAGACCGATGTGTATAGCAAGGCCAGCCGGTTTCATACTGGCATATAGCAGAAATAGGACAAGTAACTACACAGGTAATTTTGGTAGCCCAAACCTTTACTGTGTCCTTTCCTTACACTCGCCTCTGGGACATCCTTCATCTATTCTAGGGACGGTATTGCACTTGGCTATCAGCGTCTAAAGTCAGCGTGGTTGGGGGCTGACAATGGATGTCAGCTCTACCAGTGACAACCTTGCTGATGTTGGCACTGATGTCAACATTACTTGTTTCTAATGTGCTGCAACATGGCTTGGAGTAGCGGTATCCAGTATCTGGGAAAACATATATAGGAGATGTGCTTGATACCTCCTCTACATGTCGGTTATGTGGCTTTCATAAACTTTTTATTGTTTTATATGATGGTGACTGTCAGAACACTAGGATAAAAGACACAATTGCGTCTACCTTACCACGATGTATTATGTCATCTATGTAGGCAGGTTAACATTATAGCATCGTAACATAAAAAGCACAAGCAGAGGTCATCCTTAAAGGGATGCTGTTTACATCTATCGGCAGTATATTGATTTTGATATACTTTAGTAATCTCTGTGGGGAACTTATGCTCTGCATTTACCCCATCCTAGCTGTGTAGCTAGGAGCAGTGGGCAGCCGCCGTGCAGCACCCGGGGACGAACACCAGTTCTTCTTGCTGTGCCTCGGTCAGGGACACAGACAGGAGTATTAACCCTAACATGTAGTATGTCTTTTTGATGGTGGGGGGAAACTGGAGCACCCGGAGAAAACCCACCGCAGACACGGGGAGAACATGCAAACTCAACACAGAGGACGACCTGGGATGACCCCAAAGGTTAGGCAACAACGGTGTTCGAACCCAGGACCTTCTCGCTGTGAGGCAACGGTAACCACTGGGCCACCAATGATTACCATATAGTACATGCAAAATGTTTCATAACATGCACTTGTCGAACCCGTCACCGTCCCAGCACTTTTCAAAACATATTTTACTGATTTATGACACAATAATAACATATTTACTAACCATTAGTAAAGTAAACCCAACAAACTTGGATCTGGGGTCTGGCTTCACCATCGTTCCAGTCAAGAGGCTTTTTGAATTAAAGTAACTTTGGCTACAAAGTGCTTCTTGTTTCTATTTGTTTCTTTTTAAAATGGCACATGTAGTTTAGTTTCGTTCATTCAAAAAATATGCTAGCTTAAGAAAAAAAAAAAACTGAAACGTGCACACAAACATGAAATATGCACACAGCTGCACATCCAGTAAACTTAGCAGATCTGTATATGCAAGACGAACACACACACACACACACACACACACACACACACACACACACACACACACACACACACACACACACACACACACATACATACACACACACACCTTTAACTCATAAACACAAACACAACAACAGAACACAAAGGGACACAGGTCGTTTGATAAAACGTTTTTTTATTATTTTCTGCCATTTCTATTGCTTCAGACACACAAGCTGTGGCGTAGGGAGCACAGAGTGGTTCAAATAATTCAACACTGCTGCTGATCTACAAACAAATCTCTCTGACAACATACAAAAGAGACACAGCAAAAGAGGAAGCAAGAGGAACAACGTTTGGCAACCATTAACATCTTGAAATAACTTCAGAAGTAAAAAAAAAAGAAGTGCATTCTGCATTTTTAATAGTAAACAGCATCTCTACTTCATCATGAACTAGATAGAAAACGAAATCAAACGAGGAGGCCTGCTGCACCGCTTTGACGTTGGCCCCCTTTTCCACCGTTTTTGCTTTTTTTCAAAGCGGATTTTGTCAGAAGCGGAAGATCTCTCTCTCTCTCTCTCTCTCTCTCTCTCTCTCTCTCTCTCTCTCTCTCTCTCTCTCTCTCTCCTCTCTTTCTCCGATGGCCTGCAGCGTTACAGAGGAATGTGGTGCTCTACACGCTTTAAGAGTAATTAAAAGCGATTGAACAGCTGTAATTATGAGAAGCGGCGGTTGTGTTCCGGGTCATTCTATCAGTGCTGCCTTTCATCAGAGCAGAGGCAGAGAGGGCCCCGTCGCTACTGTCTCTCCATATGTGCATCTCACAGCACAAACAACTCGCAGGCTGACTACAGGCTCACACACCCGTAACGCACTCAGACTCTCTCACACACACACACACACACACACACACACACACACACACACACACACACACACACACACACACACACACACACACACACATACACACGCCTTCATGTGTGTGGGAACACACATGGATGCGAGAGCACCAGTACGCTAAAAGATCCACTCACAAGACTACGCTAACGGGTCACCTGCACACACAAATGCATCCTCTCTCACACCCACACGTGCACACATGCACTCACACATGCGCGCATGCACACACCCACACATGCATGCAAACACTCATGCACACACACATTGTGCTCACTCTCACACACTTAACATTCATTCAAGCTGCTCATCTAATTAGGGTGGTGGGGTGGTGGAGCCCATCCCAGCGCTATTGGGTGGAGGGCGGGCAAACACCCTGGACAGGTCACATGTCCATCGTGGGGCAGACACACAGACAGACACATCCATGCACACATTCACACCTAGGGGCAATTTAGCATCTCCGATTCGCCTGCCTTACATGTCTTTGGACTGGGGGGGTCAACACATACAGTATATGCAAAAAGGCTCACAATTTAAAATCATGAATGGAAAGGAGATGCGTGTGCACACACACACTAACACAAGCAGACACAGAAACTGAACACAAACACACCATCAAAATGTAAACATCATACAAAACATTCTTCATGTTCTTCATCAACTGACATTCAGACATTCATAACTTTCATATCACAAATCCTTCTTTGGTCTTTTCAGGCTCCTCTCACGTCCGAACACAAAAAAAGGGCTATCATGACTAACACTTAAAGTGAAGAATGCAATACAAAGTGAGCTAGTTTTTCACCATGCCATTATGACCTATAACACTGTGTGAGCTGAAGAAAGCATACTTTACTGAATGAAGTGTGACTACTGGAAAAGAGTCGATCCACTGAAATAGCAAGTCCGGGTTACATGAGATTAAGCAGCAGACTACAGTGAAATAATAAATACCTACACGAAGAATGCTAACACTGAAATTGCAGGCTCCACTTGCATCTTGTTAGACCATTATGAGACTAGTAACTTAGTGCTAAGCTTGCTTTGTTAGCGCGTTAGTGAAGCACTATTCTGGTTCTTATCATCAGGGATGGGTACCCGGTATCCTTCCAATCAGAAACCAAGATACTGGTTAGGTGAGATGTGCTGGGAGTCTGTTAGGGGGCTACTCTAGGGTGGGGGGGGGGGGGGTGGAGACCGTGGAAGCTTTAAAAAGAAATTAAATTTCGTTGTGATCACTTATGGGTCGTCTTCAGTCTACCTAGTCCCCAAGTTGATGTGGAGGCCATTGAGAAAAGCTGGTGTTTTTTTTTCTTTCTCTCTCCTTCAATTTTTCTTCATCCTTCTTCACATTCTGTAGGAGTAGAAACAAGGGCTGAGTCATTTCTTTTTGCTTTTTGAATAGGATGCACTGTCAAATTATCGGACATTCTATCTATCTATCTATCTATCTATCTATCTATCTATCTATCTATCTATCTATCTATCTATCTATCTATCTATCTATCTATCTAATGTTTCAGTCTTTCACTGTTTAAGGACAGTTACAGTTTGAAAAGAGATGTCTGGTTTGAAAAATGATTATTTATTGTGACTTCATGCACACTTTTGTGTTTGCATGTATATACATTTTGACCTGTGTGTGGGCCAAAATGTATAAAATGCATAAATGGATATAATTCAAAATTTGGTTTAAACTCTCTCTATATTTTGATGGAATAATGGCAAATTTGGCCCCCTGTGCCAAACCCCCCCCCCCCAGTTACCCCATTCTTCCGAGCCGTCCCGGTCGCTGCTCCACCCCCTCTGCCAATCCAGGGAGGGCTGCAGACTACCACATGCCTCCTCCGATACATGTGGGGTCACCAGCCGCTTCTTCTCACCTGACAGTGAGGAGTTTCGCC
>NC_079214.1:54785764-54788264 GCF_029633865.1 Lampris incognitus | reverse complement strand
TTTTTGAAAGGGATGCGCAGCAGCACCGATCTTTGTTGTGAACTTGCTGGCGGTTTAATTACTTTGTGGAAAGGGCCGAGCGAATAACCTTGCTGCGGGTGTTGCAGCCTGGGAGACGGCGGCGTGACAGAGCGATGTTTAAGAAAACAGCATGTGCTCATTCCGTACAAGTGTGCACTTATATCCAGACCGTCTGACAGCATCTGATGCTATCTGATCTAGTGCATTTTAAATATGAGGTCTCTAGCGCAGCGTTTCCCAGCCCAGTCCTCAGGGACCCCCTGTCCTGCAGATGTTCTTTGCAACCCTGAATAGGTACCTGTTTGCAGTTTTTCAACCAATCAGCAATGAATTATGTTAGATTTTGCACACCGTGCATAATTAAGTGCTGTGAGATGATTGGTTGAGTACAAGCAGGGCTACCTATACAGGGTTACAATGAAAATCTGCAGGATAGGGGGTCCTTGAGGACTGGGTTGGGAAACAGTGGAAAACAAACCAGTAATCAACCATATAATTTTTTTTTGGGGGGGAGGGCAGGGGGATATTTTCCCCACCCTTTTCTCCCCAGTTGTACCTGGAAGAATTACCCCACTTTTCCGAGCCGTCCCGGCCGCTGCTCCACCCCCTCTGCCAATCCGGGGAGGGTTGCAGACGACCACATGCCTCCTCTGATACATGTGGAGACACCAGCCGCTTCTTTTCACCTGACGGTGAGGAGTTTCCCAGGGGGGACGTAGCACGTGGGAGGATCACGCTATTCCCCCTGGTTCCCCGCCCCCCTCCCCAAAGAGGCACCCTGACCGACCAGAGGAGGTGCCAGTGCAGCGACCAGGACTCAAACCCACATCCAGCTTCCCACCCGCAGACACGGCCAATTGGGTCTGTAGGGATGCCCGACCACACCGGGGGGGATTCGAACCGGCGATCCCCGTGTTGGTAGGCAACGGAATAGACCGCCACCACTTTTATTGAAACCAAGTAAGTAAAAGACTTGGTGGGTTCGCAATCAGCAGGCCATGCATCCACCAAACGCTGTAAAAAAAAAGCGTTTCCAGCCTCACACAACACAACTTTAGCGCCACACTATCATTTCTTTCTGTTTTGTTGCCTCCGCCCAGCAACACATTGAGTAATCTCGCTAATCATGAGCATATGAATCAAATCTTTTTTTTAAAAATTTTTTTTAGTTTGGAGAGCAGCTCCGTATGATTCTGTCACTTGTAACCATCTCTGCTCTTCAAAGGAGACAAAGTGCCTTAAATCACCTGCTTCCTCATACCCGCTGCACTGCTACCAGCTCTGCAGAGCAGCGCTTTTATGGTTTGGCAAACCTGAGTGCCCTGACAGTGGAGAATGTAATCAAGCTACTCATGAGAAAACAGGCATGTGTCTCATAAATCAGCCTGTCACTGAGGGTAAGTCACGCAACAGTCATGTTCCAGGGAAAGTCAGACGTGGAATAAAAGAGAGAGAGAGAGAGAAATGGAGAGAGACACACACTCAAAGACAGCAGATCGTACAAAGGCGTGCAATGTCAGCCATATAATGCTGCTCCAAAGTTAGAACAATCAAAACCTTCCGCACACAGCAAGGGAGTCGAACCTGCACAGTGTCAGGTTTATGACCCACAGCCGCCCAAAACAGGTCTCCTCAAAGGTCCTCTGAACTCTCAGGGCTGTCCTCATTAGTGCCTGTGAACAGTGGCTCAGACAGCCACCTCTCCAACCCCCCCCCCACCTCCAGTTACCACCATCACCACTACATAATCCCCCCTGTCCTTTAATGCTCAATGTCAAATGTAACCCGGTGCAGAAAAGTGAGCGAGCCAGCCAGCCAGCCAGCCAGCCAGCAAGCGTGGGCAGGGCCGCGGCGTCTTAACCGTTTCCTTAGGATCAATCAAACGCTATTGTGTCTGCAGACAGCTGCTGACTGTACACTTTGTGAGTGTGTGAGGTGGGCGAGATTGCGGAGAGAATGCGAGAGGGAGAGAGAGACTGGGGGGGGGGCATCAAATGCGTGACATATGTTCCTTTCATTATGATTCCCTCTAAAGAGCCCAGGCTAATAAAACCAAACATCTGATGCATTTTTTTTTTACTCCTTTAATTAATGGTTGTGGAAAACACACAGAAATACTTTAAGGTGTAAGGGGCTGGGGGCGTGGGGGAGTGGGCTACGTTGGATGCTTTAGGGAGTTCTTCCCCCAACACACACACACTACTAGTAGCACTACAGGCAAACAATGGCTCTTGCCAGGGAGCAAGGGTACCTTTGGTGGGGGGGGGAGCTCCCCACTACAGCCACACCCACAGACTCTGTGAGGTCTCCCCCCCCCCTCCTCTCCGCCCCAGCTGCAGTCTGGACTGCCCATTAAACCACATGAAACAAATAGGGCTTGTTATTGGCGCCTCCAGGAGCCAGTTGGGAACAGAGGGACCTGGGGGCCGAGGCACACGCCGCCTCGTGTGCTGCACCACACAGCGTTTAGTGTGTCTGA
>NC_079214.1:54720764-54780764 GCF_029633865.1 Lampris incognitus | reverse complement strand
GTCGCCGGTTCGATCCCTGGCTCCTGCGGAGAGCGTGTCGAAGTGCCCTTGAGCAAGACGCTGAATCCTTACTGCTCCTGATGAGCAGGTTGGCACCTTGCGTGGGAGCCTCCACCTTCAGTGTATGTGTGTGTGTGTGTGAATGGGTGAATGTGAGGCGTACACTGTAAAGCACTGTGAGTGGTTGCTAGACTAGAAAAGTGCTATATAAATGCAGTCCATCTACCATTTAGTCTCCCCAGAACCCCAGATAGCCATGTGGAGAATCGCATCCGAAGCAAGCTTAGAACCTGACTGCGGTAACCATGTCTTAGTCCCCCCCCCCCCATCCCCATGTCCATGCCAAGGTCACGGATGTGCATCTGTGAGGCGAGGGGAGACAGCAGTTCAGCCCTGCCACAGTACATGGAATTAGATGTGTGCTGAGCCCTCATCTGACTGAGCCAGCTGAGTTGTGCTGAGTAAACAGGCTGAGGCCTGGTGGCACAGCCATGTAAAGACGCACATATATGTGTACACAGGTGTGCATGAACACACACACACACACACACACAAGCATAGCTGCATTAATGAAAGAATGAATAAACACATCACATAAAGCAGTGTACACACACACACACACACACACACACACACGGAAGGACTCGGAGGGCTACAGATGGTGTGCCGTGGGCCCTGTGGCTGTGGCTCTGAGTGAGCTCATTTTAGCCCCAGTGTGGAAGCTGCCAAGGCACACAGGGCAGGAGGGTTGGGGGCGGAAGACAAAGAGCAGCGGAAGCAGAGGATGAGGGGAGGAGAGGAGGAGAAAAGAGAGGAGGAGGAGGAGGAGGAGGGCATAGCCTCCTTCCCCATGTGGCGGCCCCAAAACACTTTTTGCTACAACATCAACATGTCACCGTCCATTCGCCACTTTGCCCAACTCCTCCGTGCATTTCCGTGCTTATCAAGTTTACACATATGGACACACACACACACAGACAGGCACACACACACACACACCTTAACCTTAACACACACTCTAAAGGAGAAATAGTCACAGCGCACACACACACACACCTCCACCCACACACAACTTGGGAGCCAGCGGCCACTTCAGCCATAATTACGCCTGACTTGTGCTGTCCGCCTGGCAGGAGACAGGAAGGCAGAGGACAACAAGCTGTGAATACGGGAAGAGACAGAAAATCATTGAGAACCTTGCCTTTATGAATCTTTGATGAGCGAGAGTGGGGGTTAGCGGGAGCATTGCCTCTGGTTAAATCAGAGCATAGCGTGTGTGGCGAGTATATGACTGCCAACAGAGGTTGAGATAAACAGGCCCTGGACCCGGCCCAGACAACTACAAACCCCGCAGACGGGAATATTTGTCTCCGCAATTAGTCCCTGTCCTCTCCGCTCATGTTGCAGGTGAGCGGTGTAGAGAGCTGAGCAGCACGGCAGCTAGCTGTCCCGGGAGCACTGAGCCAAGCAGGACTGTCCGAGGATGAAGGACTGTTTGTGTGGATGTAAAACAGGTCCCTTTTAATTCAAACGGGTGGTGGGAGACACTCTTACTGTCAGTGGGGATGATAAAATGTCTCCTCCGCACGGGGATCTAAAAAGAATGAATGACAGTCAACAAGTCTGACACACAGAATTGAGTACAATTCAAATAACTCTCAATTTCCAAAAGAACTAGCACTCATCCCACATTTTAATCGCATGTGTCAAAGAATTTCCGGTAACATGCAACAACCAAATAATTTCCAAGTCTTTCTGCATGCTTCGTGAATAGTACACATTGCTATTGTAGCCCTAGTTAATGCTCACGCCAATTTGCATATGAAACCAATCATTGGTTTCGGTCGTTATGCAACTGTATTGTTTATAAGGGTGGGGGTACCTGCAGTCAGCTGAGGCTGAAGAGGTCACTTAGATGAGTGATGAACCGTTTCTCTCTCAGGGAACGCTGTGGCCAGATGAACTGATTCAACTTGCTGTGATTTCCAAGTAAATGTATCTATGCCTTATCGCGCTGTATGTGTTTAATTAAAGCAAGGCAGAGCTTTATTCCAGAGAGAGGTGATCTCAAACCAATGAGCCTTCTTCACTCCTTAGCTACAAAGCATTATTTTTGTTATGAAAAAAACAATACATCATCATCAAAATCACAGAGGGAGTGTAGAGCTTGTTTGATAGTTTTCTCACTGAAAATAAGCTTTCTTTCTTTACAATGGACACTACTATAAAGCACTAAACAATGTTTAATGGTTATAACAGCTACCACTGAAATGCCCAGGGAAGTAAGTATGGACGAATGAATGATTTGAGAGACTTAATTTCAATTATGATGCCCAACCAATCCATTCAAGATCTGAGCCGCCGGCGTCCAGGTAGCATAGCGATCTATTCCGTTGCCTACCAACATGGGGATCGCGGGTTCGAATCCCCATGTTACCTCCGGCTTGTTTGGGCATCCCTACAGATACAATTGGCCGTGTCTGCGGGTGGGAAGCTGGATGTGGGTACGTGTCCTGGTCGCTGCACTAGCGCCTCCTCTGGTCGGTCGGGGCACCTGTTCGTGAGGTGGGGGGGGGGGGAATTGCGTGATCCTCCCATGTGTTATGTCTCCCTGGTGAAACTCCTCACCGTCAGGTGAAAAGAAGCGGCTGGCGACTCCACATGTATCAGAGGAGGCATGTGGTAGTCTGCAGCCCTCCCCGGATCGGCAGAGGGGGTGGAGCAGCAACCGGGATGGCTCAGAAGAATGGGGTAATTGGTCGGGTACAATTGGGGAGGAAAAGAGGGGGGGAAATCCAAAAAAAGAAAAAAAAAGATCTGAGTCGCCAAGGCAACAAACTCTTTAGCCTGGAGGCCATTTTGTTTCCTTTAACTGCTGTTGTTTGCAACAGTTTCCATTCCATTTGCAACAGTTTGCAACCGTTTCCATTTGTGGGACAGAAGAGCAACTGCTATATTTACAAATAAGCCTGGCTCACAGCCAAGGTAAATTACATGTGTGGCAAGACACAGACATAAAAAAAAAGAAAGGAGAAAAAAAGAAACAGGGTAGATGTTACACTGCTGTCTTGACGCTGTAGTCTCAAATTGAACATGGGTAATGTCTTGTAGGGACATACCAGCTCACACCCGAGGTGCAGGAGGTCGGATTCCACTCATAGCATTTGGGTTTCTTTTCTCTCTCTGTTCTGTGTTTTGTCCTCACATCTGGTTGAAACCCGAGGATGCAAAACAATGAATCAACACTAACTCAACTAATTAAAATCTTCGGGACCTGTTAAACCTGCTTCGATTCTTTGCATGTATCTCTTCTTTTAATACATCATGTGCGGGTGCCAGCTTTTCTTTCAGCTTTCGGGTGAATTATGATATGAAACTAGCAGAGCAGCATAGTAGCGCTATCTCACCTGCCAACGCCGCTGACAGGCTCAGAACTAGGAATCATCCACGAAGCTAATCTGAATGTGTCGCCAATGAGGCTCTCTGAATGCTCACCTCAACCATCTGTCAGCGAGCAGAGAGGCGGTTTCAACTGATTTCCGATTACACGCGGGCTCGCCGAGGGTACGCGAAACTGATCAAGAGTTGCCTCAAGTTCCATCTATGTCTGTCAGGTTCCAACTTTACACCTTTCCACATGTGGTGATCACTTGAAGCAATAGGTGGAGACAATCTGAAGCTGCAGCATGATTTAATCAATCCCGCGCTTGAGTTAACAGAGATACCCCAACTCTCTGGGATCTTGTGACATTTGCGGTGGATTGATAGGGGCTGCCAGTGGCTTTTCCTCATAGCTTATAGACTTTTCACATGAGGAAAAAAAAAAAAAGGGAAAAGGCAAGAAAAGGTGCAACTTAATGCAAACTGTAGCCTCAGGAGAGAATGCCACACTGGGCCATGGTGGGATTGATGCTATATCTACTGGCCTAGGGGAGTCAAACAGTGCCCCCTCATGGTTTCTACATCCCTAATGCCAAGTAGGCACACTGAGCTGTGGGGTTGGGCAGGAAGACACCTTCAAGGGTGCCCAGGATTACCCCAAAACATATGGCACCCGTGTTGGGCCTGTCTCAGTTTGTGGCGTTTCCAATCTATTTTTGCACGTGCACACACACACACACACACACACACACACACACACACACACACACACACACACACACACACACACACACACACACACACACACACAACACGGCGCTGTTTGCAGGACGAGGAAGGTGAAAAGAATGCTATTTACCAGAGCAGCTAACCTGTGTACTTATCAGCTGGACAAATCAATAGCGCTGTCTGAGAGCAGAGCAGAGTGTGCTGAGGGGGAGCTGCAGGGGTTACCTCTTGGCTCGCTGCCCCCCGGGCCCCTCCTGGGGGGTACCTGCCTGTCTCCTCTCGCCTCATCTCTTCTGCCTCAGTGCTTCCCTCCTGTGCACCACCCCCCCCCACACACACACATATGTGCAACAAGCCCAACACATTCTCCAATACGGGCGCCCCCCTTACACCTAAAAACCATCTACTTGGTGTAGAGCAGCCATGATGGATCCAGTGGGAGAGGAGAGAACAACAGAGGAGCCACGCCAAATCTGATGTTAGACTTCATGTACACACACAAAAATGGCTCCTAGAACACACACAGAGACAAACCTGCACCAATGTACTCACATAAGACACATATGGACACATACACACACACACACACACACAGCACAGATGCACATGTGCCGAGACACATAGGCACAAGCAAATACATGTCCCTGGATGCCCTACAGAGGAGACAAAGAGTGGATAAGCTACAAATGGCTTCTCCATGTAATGGTTCTCGGCACAGGGGGGCCCAGGGAACCTGTGGAGAACAGCACTTGCCCCTACACCAGCAACCGTGCACCTGACCTGTAGGCCCTCGGGGACAGGGAGGCCCCAGACAGCAACAGCAGCAGAAAAGACATCGCTCCTCCAAACTCCAAGGGGATTTAATGCTCTAAATAGCAGATGGCCTTCCTCTTCTCACCTTCCTCTTTTCACTGTTGCCTACTTACCTTCAATCACAGCTAACATCACAGGACAAGAGGTAGGGATGTGTGTGTGTGTGTGTGTGTGTGTGTGTGTGTGTGTGTGTGCGTGTGTGTGTGTGTGTGTGTGTGTGTGAAGCTGTGGGGGTGGCGTGGCACGGCTTTTGCAAAAATGCACTTGTCTAGCAGCTGCTTACTATGACATTTGAGACCATGGAGACCCTTGTTTAAAGAGCAGATGCTCACAGACTTACACCCGCAGACACAGGTACATGGTGATGACACATGCAGTTGGACAAGGAAAAATATCCCCCCCACACACACACACACACACAGGTAAATAACAAAGCAGAACACACCAAAGAAAGCTGAGTTTGGGGAAGGTGTGCAAGCATGTGTATGTAAACCTGCATGCATTTGGCAAACGTGTGCTCGCAAACGAAATGGAAACAAGTGAATGGACAGGCGATGTGCACATGGACACACACTTGCAGACACTCACTGGAGCACAAGATGGAACACAATGAGAGACAATGTACAGGGAATTAGAAAAGATGCCCACACAATCACACGCATGCAACCACAAACAGGGATATGTAAACTACATTTGTAGTATAATGAATACATGCACAGAAACACAATCACAAAAGATATCTCTCTCTCACACACACACACACACACACACACACACACACACACACACACACACACACACACACCATGACCTCTGGACTTCCACTTTCGCCTGAGGCTGGGTAGAGTACAAACTGTCCCAGCCTGCTCACAAGCTAAAACAGAAATGTGCAGGCCAACCAACTCCAGCTAACCTACATACAGGGTGCAGGTGCACCTTGCAGACACCACCGAGGGACGCCTCGTCTTTACGGCCCAAGACCTCATCAACCTGCTTCGACCTCGGAGTTACAACGTGGCATGATGTAGTGGGGCACAAACACCGATCAAGCGATTCTAATTAGCAGAGAAGGAGGGAGTGTGTGTAAAAGTATGGGAAGTAGATGGAAGTGAGAGCGGAAGCAGCTACATGGAGGAAAAGACAGCCAGAAAGTAGAGAAGAAAGAGAGAGCGAGGGAAAGAGACAAGAGATGTGCACGGGCAGCATCGCAGGTCTTCTCTGGGAAAGAAGAATTGGTTTCTGCAGAAGACCGCGGGCGGCCTTATGGAAATGGCTGGCTGGCAGCTTCCTTTGGCTGACTGTAAACAGGATCTTGGTAAGGCATATAGCCTCTGGTGTGGCCTACAGAGCCTGGCACCGACACAATGCCGCACCAGCTCCTCTCATAGCGTGCTGCACTGTGCCTGCCACTCCCACGATCCCTCATCCTATCCAACTCATTCCTTTGCTCCAACTTGCCCAACATTCAGTCTTAAGTAATTTATGATGGGCGGGGGGGGAATTTGCATATCCTGACACCAAATACATGACATGTTCCACATGTCATCCCGCATAACTACAAAGAGCCCTTTTGTCTCGACAAAAACAAAACAAAGATTTAAAGTGTAGCTTGCACATTCAAGGTACTTGATCCAGGTTTTGAGAATGGTGCAACAATCGGAACAGCTCTTTACACTAATAGTTAGCTCAAGTCCTAATTAAATTGTCCAATCTATGAAGATGCCTTTTTCTGGCAGCGGCGACTTCTGGTTGCGCCAGGGTGCAGATGGGATTGGTTGCTGAGGAGGGCTGAGAAAGAAGCAGGCCAAAAAGCTATCCAGGAGCTAAGTGACCTTGGCCGTAAGAAGGAGCCAGATCAATGCACTCAGAAAATCTTGTTCCAATATCAATATGGCCCCAGGCCTCTGCCCAACGCACATTACTTCAGTGGGGCTCAAGCAGGAGATCCAACAGTCCCTTTGCAGATGTTCGCTTCGTAATTTCCCCCTTGCTTACCTCATTCCCTCTGGATCTACCCCTCAGTCAAAGTCACTCTCCAAGTATGCGCACATCACGTTGTGCATGTACATGTGGGTGTATGCATGCACGTGTGTGTGTGTGTGTGCAGGCATATTGCACATGCCCGCTCTATCGCCGTTCTATAGTAGCTGGCGCAGACCCGTCTCTTTCGTCTTCCAAACACATGTAGCTGGCACAATTAGGCCCGCATTATCTTCACCACACTACAAGACAAAGTGCGTCGGCATAATGCGAGGCCTAACACAAAAGTAAACAACTTCATCTTGTGTCTGAAATATGTGTCACAGCGATTGTGCTAAGCTGCCCATCGACACAACCATGTCAGGTTGAAGGAGCCTCTGTTAATTAACGAGCGGGCAAGGGAGAGAGGGGGAGAGAGAGAGAGAGGGAGGGAGGGAGGGAGAGAGAGAGCAAGAGAGAGAGAAGCAAGAGAGAAAGAGAAAGAGAAACTAGCTCCTCCACAAGCTTTCCTTCAAACAAGCCCTTCCTGTGGGAACCCATTGTTTGGACTGAGGCATCATGGGTAGCCTTATTTACGGATTTTAATTGCTCTGGTGATCTGTGGGTAAAACACCCTTGTCGTAATCACCCCACAATGGAATGTTACTCTTTCTGACAATTGTAATAGAATGCTCTACAGCATCCAGGGGAAAATGAGGAGGAGGGAGAGAGAGAGAGAGAGAGAGAGAGAGAGAGAGAGAGAGAGAGAGAGAGAGAGAGAGAGAGAGAGAGCGAGAGAGAGAGAGAGCGAGAGAGAGAGAGAGAAACAGGGGGGGGGGTACAGAAAAAAAAATAAAGAAGCGATATTTTGGATGCAAATTATCAAATTGTTGCTCCCATTTTCTCACAGAGAGGAACTAATCTGAGCAGGCAGGAAGCAGGGATGAGGCTGGGGGGACTGCTGTCCCCGGAAATGACTCCCACACCTCAAAGTGACAACCGTGAGGAGCTCACCATTCCCAGACCTCCGGAGCGGAACCATGGGGGGGGGGGCAACACACACACACACACACACACACACACACACACACAAATACACACACACAACAGGATGTGAGGAGACAGGTCACCAACAGAGAGAGCTGAGGCTGAGGAACATAAACTTCCACCATCAACTCTCGACTGCAGCCGTCCCTCTTCTGGGAGGCGCTGACCCAACTTACACTTCATTTACTCTCACACCGCTTTAAAACCACCTGATAGAAATCATCAGTGAGGAGGAATTTTAGTGTCAGATTCCTTCTGATGTAAAAGCATTGATCACCTCGTAAAATGGAAGAGATGTCAATCACGAGTGACAGCGAGTGCCGTTTGAGAAGCCTACACATACTCCTTCCTGCAGGTGACAGCGATAAAATGGAGCGAGATGCTGTAGCACTTTGAAGCAACCGTAGCGATACCGCTCTTACAGACAGTCTCATTTATCTTTTAGAAACACTGACTGATTAACTCATATATCAAGATTGCTATTCCTACGTGTACGTATAGCACCTTGGGGGACTACTCACATATGATTTTTTTCTCAGCAGACAGATTTAGGCCTCTCGCTCAAGCCCGTTTATTTATTTTTTTCCGATGTCAAGCGGCAGAGAGTATCAGCTCCTCTGTTCTGTGAAAAAGCCCGTCTTGCTTAAGTGTGTCAAATGCTATCCTATTATTATGCCTGCTGATAAAGGTAATATAAACACCCCGTGCATCAAAGGTCCATGAAAAATTAAACAGCCAATCAGATGGCAATTATTCTCTTTAATCTCCTGGAGGCAGCCAATGGGGATGCGCCGGCGGTAATGGCGGTCTGGAAGGGATTCATGCCTTCAGTTCCGCACATTCCACAATCCAAACACTTACTTTGCATTATGCTCAGCTCAGGCTAAAAACAAGTATGGGGGAAACTTTCTTAACTGCTTTACTTTTCTTTTACTTGTGGAGGAAAAAAAGAAAAAGAAAAAAAAAGAAACGGCGTCCCGAGTATCGATATATGTATTAAATGCAGAAGAGTCCACTGGTCTTTGTCTCTGCTGCACTATTGATTGGTTAATGGCATTTCAACTGGACATGCTGACACCCTGTTCATGTTCCAAGGGAGCTGATCAATTGCTAATTTAAAGCAATGGGATTTGGAAGAACAAGGTTTGGAGGAGGTAATAGTTGTTTAGTTTTGAGGAAGGGTCTGTGAAGCCTGAAAGTGCACTCTGTAATTCTTTTAAAAAAAAAATCAAAGTAAAATAAAATGGCATATGCCATTTTATTTTACTTTGATTTTTTGGAGATATATATTATTTTGCTTTGAATTTTTTTAATATATATATATATATAAATTTATTTTACTTTGAATTTTTGATATAATATATGTATATATATATATATAAATATAGATATAGGAAAAAACTTTAATACATTTCAGTACAAACTTGTTTCATCAGCTGCCAATGTGATTAAACAACAAAGACAAACAGTCAATAAATACTCCATTCCCCAGCACCGCTCCACTATATGATATACGTAAATTACCCCATTTGACGTTATCTTCTTATATTTTAAATGTATACTTTTTTGACAGTGCCCCAGCCCTTTAAATCCTTGCTTTTTCAAAACAAGCCCCAACCCCTACCCCATAGGTTGTAATGTCTTCTATCCCCCCATTGGCTGCTGTGCATCGTAACTACCTACACCATTGGTTGTAATATTTCAAATGTTTTCTATCATTTCATTGGTTGCTGTCCACTGTAACTAGGGGCGTGATGTGGAGCAATGTACTATTTATTGACTGTGTGTTTTTCTTCGTTGTTTAATCACACTGGCAGCTGATGAGTGTGTGACGCACGAAACAAGCTTGTACTGAAATGTATTAACGTTTTTTCCCTACATCTGTTTTAATATTCCACTCCTCATTTGTTGAGCACTTTCCCTACCATTGAGTGTTTCTTAAAGTTTAAAGAAACACTCAAAAAAAAAAATATAGCTGATGAGTGCACTGAATACTAAACAGGCTTGTTCTGCCATTTAACAACTTTGAGCTCTCAAATATATCTTTGCTCCTGAATTGTTGAGGACTTTTTTCTACATTGAAGGTTTCATTGCAACATCCTGTGGACATGCGTATATATGATTTTTTTTCTCCTCAAGAATAAGTTTAGAAAAATTCGCTAAATGAATTTTAACTTGCTGATTGATGACTTCAATAGTAACACATAATCTGCTTTACTTTCATGTCACAAATTATTAGATTAAGATTTATTTTTATTGTATTTTAATCTGTTTTGGAACTATCCACTTCAAATAAAACCACTGTTTCAATAAACTGCAATATAAAATAAAACCTCGAGTAAGTCGGGGTTCGGAGACTATTCCATGACCTGTAGATCACATGCTTCGATCAATAAAATCCCAGGTACCCATCCTTGGATGACACCTGAACCCCAAACTGCAACAGAGAAAGCACTCCTGACTTCCGCTGTGCTCCAACCTGTGTGTAAAATGTGACATGCATTGTCAGAGGAATATGTGAGGAGAGCAATTCCAAATAACATTTCCTCAATTGCATGTGAAATTGGGTATTCTAAAGAAAAAGCAAAAACAAAAGATATTAAAAAAAGACTGATAATGTTCGAGGCTCTGTAGTTATTTTGCTTGGCCCGGTGTCTTTGTGGCTGGCTGCAGTTTGATTCCTGTCACCCCCCCACTTATTGCTGTCCAAGACAGCCTCGCAAACACCATCTCCTTCTCTGCTCCAATCGATGGGCACGTGGAGCCACTCAATGCCAATGATTCTTCCCTGTTCTTAATTAGAGAAACACATCAGATACAAATGACATCTCAAATCAATCGACAAGCGCCAAACGAGGGGACCAGGGTTAAACGCGCTACACAATTTCCACTTTCTTCTCGCAATTTTCCTCCCCAGTTTATTTCCCCCCCTCTTCTCGCCATGAATAAAATAACCCGCT
Organism: Lampris incognitus; assembly: GCF_029633865.1. Lineage (NCBI taxonomy): Eukaryota > Metazoa > Chordata > Actinopteri > Lampriformes > Lampridae > Lampris > Lampris incognitus. Next base: position 54,769,875 of record NC_079214.1, on the reverse strand, counting down.
CGGCGAAATATTTTCAGAGGGCGACCAAAATAGCTTCGAGGCCTCCATTCACAGCATTCGTTACTCAGTCCCACGCTGATCGTCGCTCTGGATCACGTATTAGAAACGGAGGAGATATAATTACAAAACAGAAGGCCTAAACACAGTTAAAAAAACCGGTGGAGAGTGCTTCTACCCAGTATTTGTTTGACTTCTCCATGCCCCCGCATCCTTTCCTTCACTATTCTCCTCCTTATCCCTCTCCCTTGCTGGCCTGTCTGTGTTGGGGGATGGATGGATGGATGGATGGATGGATGGCTGGATGGACAGATGGATGGATGGACGGACGGATGGATGGATGGATGGATGGATGGATGGATGGATGGATGGATGGATGGATGGATGGATTAATGGATGGATGAATGGATGGATGGATGGATGGTTAGTGGCATGTAAGCAGGAACAGGCTGACAAGCTCCTTATTCGCAGGGTTGAGTGTATAACTAAAGGAATTAGTAAATGCCTCTACCCATGAAACCCATCACAGACATAGGTGCTGAACATGGTTTGCAGGGAATCACACGCACACACATGGAGGCTACACACTGATGCACACGTATTCATATTATCTGTACATATGTGGGCACACTGACACTTTTGTAGTCCAATATCGGTAGATGCACTGATGCAAACACATACATACAGGCTAAAACAGATGCGTGTTCACACATAAGCGACTGCAAGAACACACACACCCACACCCACACCCAAACCCACACACCCACACACACACACCAGAAGCAGAGCCAGTCAATAGTGCTGATTTTCCTTGTCAGCTCCTAGGCAAGCACTGGTTTAAAGAGACATCAATCTGTGATGTCAGCACTTACCTAATGAACCCTCATAGATCGATGGGAGCACTGGTCTGTACACACAGCCTGCCTTTATGTATACCCTGACTCTCTATTGAAGTCTATACTAGGCTGGGCCATGACATGTGTCCTAGTGTGTCCTAGTGTGTACGCGTGTGTGTCTATAGAGCTGTGGGAAAATGATAAAATGTTTCCATGTAAGATTTGGATATGCTCTGTAATACATGGGGCCATAGTTTTGTTTATGTATATATATGAGTCAAGTAAATTCTTTATGAGACAGTACAAGCCTGTTTCATGCCATAAGCGATCACCAGCTGTCAATAAAGCTACTCAGGAAAGAACATACCATTTACTGCCTCGTCATGCACATCACATGCACAACGTCCAATGGGGAAGGGGGAGGTGCGACATTCAAAAATTCAAAAACACATGATCATTAACGGTCTAATGCGGGGGGGGGGTTTGTCTGTTGACATGATTTATTTATAATTACAAAATAGGTGCTTATATCTATGTCTGCAACTGCTGGCCAATTCATTCCTGTTATTCAATGTGGACATTTCTGGTTTGCAAATGATAAAATGTTTTTCAGTTAAAAATAGATTGCACATTTTATTACTGGTTGAATATGCTTTGTTCTTTGAGAGGATTTTCTGGGTGGTTGAATAATTAATGTTTCTGTCCGCAAATGACCAAATATAACGGCTTAAAGATGTCACATTCTTTAAATGGTTGTTTCTAAAGCTAAACGTGTGCATTAAACCTCTTTTTGGATGTTCCTTCTGTTAGACCGACGTATGTCTCTATTTTGCTGTTGTCATCTCTCGTCACCGTAGCTTGGTAGATAACTTCTTCGTCTGGCATTTTCTTTCGAGGGGGCGTGAGTCGTTCACATGGCAGCTGCAGTTGGGGGAGTCTGATTGTGGTGAAGGTGTCATTGATTTGTTCATGATTCTTGTGTTGTGGGACGGTATTATTTGTTGAATGTTAGGCATGCAGCTGTAACTAATTTTGATGGTGTTCCTATTGAACATCTTCCTCACTTGATGATCTGGGGTAAAGCACTTATCCAAAAGTTCAAAAAACTGCTCACCGATGTTTGTGGCCACGGTATCACTGTAGGGTGGGTTGTACCAGGCGATGTTTCGTCTTCTGCTACATTTGCAGAATCCGGGGAGGGCTGCAAACTACCACATGCCTCCTCCGATACAAGCGGAGCCACCAGCCGCTTCTTTTCACCTGACAGTGAGGGGTTTCACCAGGGGGACGTAGCATGTAGGAGGATCACACTATTCCCCCCAGTTCCCCCTCCCCCCTGAACAGGTGTCCCGACCGACCAGAGGAAGCGCTAGTGCAGCGACCAGGACACATACTCGCATCCGGTTTCCCACCCGCAGACACGGCCAATTGTGTCTATAGGGATGCCTGTTCAAGCCAGAGCTAACACGGGGATTTGAACCGGTGATCTCCGTGTTGGAAGGCAACAGAATAGAGCGCTATGCTACCCGTGCCTCAGCATTTGTGTGTGTGTGTGAAATATATATTTAGTTCATCCATCACAGCGACGAGGACCATCTAGTCATCCTGTAGGGGTCGATTTCTGTGGGTGCGAAGATGGCTGGTTAGTCCAATCTGCGCCCTGAATGTTCTTTGGCAGTGTGGCCATGGGATAGTGGGAGTAGCTGGAGGGTCGCTGGCATGGTCTTTCCTTGCCTGCCTGCGGCTCTTTGCTGCAGCAGTCCTGGCGGCCTCATATGTGTTTGCACCATTTCGGACAGCTGCATGCCACGCTCCTCTGCTTTCTGTTCCCATGTGCCGTAGTTGATGGTGAAGACCTTTAATGAAACCTTCAAGGTGTCTTGGAAATGTTGTTTTTGACCACCATGGGAGCACTTGCCTTGCTTTGAGTTCATCATATAACAGTTTCTTTGAGAGCCGGTGGTCTGGCATGCGAACTACGTGGCCTATCCAACGAAGCTGTGATTGCATGAGGATGGTGTGAATACTCGGCAGTCTTGAGCGAGTGAGGACCTCTGTGTCAGGGATCTTGTCATCCCACTTCATGCCAAGAAGTTTTCTGAGGCATGTGGTGTGAAAGTGGTGAAGCGTTTTTGCATGGCGTTTGTAAACTGTCCATGTTTCACAGCCATAAAGCAGTGTGATGAGAACTATGAACCGATACACTTTAATTTTTGTCTCCGGGGTGATGCCTCTCCTGTTCCACACATTATTGTGGAGTCTGCCAAAAGCAGTTCTTGCTTTAGCAAGCCGTGCGGTCATCTCTTCATCAGTGGTGACATATCTAGAGAGAGAACTGCCCAGGTAAGTGAATTTGTCAGCCGCATTTAATCGATGCCCATTGATGGTGATATTGGGTATATTGTATGGCTTGCCTGGAGCTGGCTGATGTAGTACTTCTGTCTTTTTTATGTTGATGGTGAGGCCGAAGTTGTTGCAAGCCTCTGAGAACTTACTGACACTATGATGCATGTTGGCTTCAGATGTAGCATTAAGGGCACAGTCATCGGCAAACAGAAGATCGTTGATGGTTGCCATTTTAACTAAGGTTTTTGCTTTAAGCCGCTGAAGGTTGAAGAGAGAGCCATCAAAACGGTAATTGACAACAACGCCAGCATTCTCTTCTCTGAAGGCATCTGACAGCATGGCTGGGGACATTGGGCTGAACAGGGTTGGGGCAAGGACACAGCCTTGCTTTACTCTGTTAGAGACAGGGAAGGGCACAGATGCAATGCCTTTGTCTTGGACATTGGCTATTTATATATAATGTGTATCTGTAAATATCTGCTTAGGCCTAAATGTGAATGAGTATCTGTACAAGAGGCATTACTGTGTGTATGAATGGTTGTCTCAGCCAAATGAAAGCCTAAATGGTTGTGCTCATGTGCATATGTCAGTGTCCTACTTGGATTTGTATATATGCATATGTTTAAGTGTGTTTAAGTATGTGGGTTATCCAAATACCCCTATGTATATGCTTGTCCCCATTTTAAAAAGACAGCATCTAGTCATACTCTTTGCCCATACTGCCATACAGATGTTCCTCCTTGCCTCCTACAATACATGAGTCTGTAGGCTGACTGGTGACAGCAGCATCAGCGGGTGCTGCACAATCAAATTCGTTCCATTTCCTTTGATCGTCACTCCCCCCCCCAAGCCACCGTGGCCGTCCCACCTCGCGTGTGTCACCCGAGATGGGGCTCCTGGGCCACCTAATTGAGCAGAATAAACATATTATATTGCGATAAGTGTTGTGATTGTAACAAATTGCCCGGCATGACTGACACAAATCACAGCATTAGCTTTGCCTCTCTTATCTGTGGCCTCCTCCTGCCTTTTCAATAAACAATCCGAGAGATGGAGGATTGGGGTGGGGTGGGGGGGTGGAGAGCGAGAGAGAGAGAGAGAGAGAGAGAGAGAATGGGAGAGAAAGGAAGAGGAGAAAGAAAGAAAGGAGACAGGGAGGGATTGAGGGATTGATGGAGGGAGAGCTGAGTGGGAGCACTGCAGCCATGATCTAACATTTACCCACTTAACTATTCAGAAAGTCATCTTCCTCCATCAGCTGCTCGCTTGGCGCTGCATGAGAAACATTATCTTTCCACAGGAGCTATCATTCACAGATGGCTTCCCCGCCACTCTGCTTGTCTAGCACTGCTGTGTGTGTGTGTGTGTGTGTGTGTGTGTGTGTGTGTGTGTGTGTGTGTGTGTGTGTGTGTGTGTGTGTTGTGTGTGTTCATGTGTATGTTCATGAGTATCTATGTATGTGGATTGATGTCCTGTGTGTGTGTGTGTGTGTGTGTGTGTGTGTGTGTGTGTGTGTGTGTGTGTGTGTGTGTGTGTGTGTGTGCGTCTGTTATGTGCATGAACGGGTTTCGGTGTTCTGAAGGATGGATAAAAAGGAGGACGGAGAGGGAAGGGGAGGGGAGGGGGAGAAGGGGGGGAAGGAGGTGGGGCAGGCTGGGGGTGGCTGACGTGTTAATCAGCGAATCAGCGTCCATCCGCTAATGTCTGCCAGTGTAAATAAGGCCCTCATCTCCTGCCGTCACATACGCTGCGTTTCCGGCCCATTAGGCCCGAGCTGGCTGGCTGAGGCAGCCCACTGCTCGCCGGAGACTCATTTGCGTGTCTATAGGCATCTGTGGCTGGTGATAGGGAGCCCACGTGAAATTAATGGGACTATGGGTGCTGCCAAAGCAGCTAGCTGTCATGCACTGCCCTGCGCACACACACACACACACACACACACACACACACACACACGCTTGTGACAAACCCTGGAGCGCTTGCAGCACACAAAGGTACACATGCATCATACGTGCACATTCTCATAGACAAATATAAACATGCAAACTAGCACACAAAGGCGAATACACACATACACAACCGAAACACACACTGGTTTTATTTGTGTAGAGTAAACTAACCTTTGTGGTAAAGATTTAGCAGCTTTATTAGTTTAGGAAATGGCTGTAATTAAGGATAATTCATAATGACTGCTTCTTCCCTCTCTACGGTATTAAAAGGGGGTTGGCCTGGTTTAGCCTGTCCTCATTTGTGCACTTTGGCTATAAAAGAGGGGGGTTAACATGGTGAAATAGAGAGATACATTGCTTATCTTAATGCTCCCACACACTCCATGTGGATGACACACTGGTGGAGGACTTATTGCCCAATGGCTATTACATGACACGGTAAAACTAAGTAAAGCAAATAATAAATAGATAAATAAACAAAATGATTTTTTTTAAAAAATGAAATAAAAAATATACACATATATGTGTGTGTGTGTGTGTATATATATATATATATATATATATATATATATATATATATATGTGTGTGTGTGTGTGTGTGTGTGTGCGCGCGCATATATATGTTTAAATGTAAATATATATTTTTTTAATGTCTTTAATTTTTCATTTCATTTTTATTTATTTATATGTTTTATTTATTTAGTTTTACCATGTCATGTAATAGGCATTGGGCAATATAAGCCGATATCTAGTTTTAAACCTTTTGTTTTTGCAAATTCCTTCAACGTGGAAATTACAAAAGTAGAATTATCTCACCTAGGTGGCAGGAATCCTCACCTGTATTGAGAAAAAATACTGTTTTGAAGCATACCTTTTTTGAAGCATACTTGGTCTATTTCCAAACTTCAGAGGCTTTATTTTCAAAATATACTTGCACATACATATGTGTCTGGGGATGGTTTGGGGTGGGAGGTAGAACCTCATATAATTCTACCTCATATACCATATCTTTATGCTTGATGAAGGTACAGTATATTTGGTTATAGGGGCTTGTTTTAAAAGGCTCATATACTTGTCTCGACTAGTCAAGAACCACCTGAACTTTTAACTCCGGTAAAAACATGTATCTCATCTATATTGGCGTTATAGGGTTACCTCAAAACAGCAGCATGGGATGGATCTCATGCGAGCGGACGTTATGACACTCCCATTAGTTTCTAAACCACCACCATGTGTCATGCTTATTCAAAATAATGTGACACAGTAATCTCCCCGTGTCGGGTGACCAGACAGCCGGGGCAGAGGAGCCAAGGGCCTCACACCGAGGAGGAGCTGCTGTATCTGGGTTTAGCTCACCTTTATCTTTCCCCACCTCCCTCAATAATCCAAGATCCCCCATGGACCAGCCACTGGAGGCACAGCACGGAAACCCAAGGACTGGATCGATAAGTCCGCAGATGCTGCCAGGTCCTCCCACTCATTACCACTGATGAATAATAGAGGGCATTTCCCATACGTACTCCGTGGCCTTGTCCTCTGTGAATGTGCATGTGCACCCATGCACTCACAGGGACACACACCCACAAACACAAACAGGGTGCACAAAACAACACACACACTGGACTGTAAAGCCCATAGTTAACCTGTTTTACAGCACCTGGCAAGGTAGATGCAATGTTCTCTCATTATCAACAATGTCTTAGCAGGGCCGTAGCCCATATCAATTTTATACACAGAGAATGGTGATGCTAAAATCCCCCCCCCCCAATTGCACCCAGCCAATTACCCCCACTCTTTCGAGCCATCCTGGTAACTGCTCCACCCCCTCTGCTGATCCGGGGAGGGCTGCAGACTACCACATGCCTCCTCCGATACATGTGGAGTCACCAGCCGCTTCTTTTCACCTGAAAATGAGGAGTTTTGCCAGGGGGATGTAGCATGTGGGAGGATCACGCTAGCCCCCCCCCCCCAGTTCCCCCTCCCCCCTGAACAGGTGCCCCGACTGACCAGAGGAGGAGCTAGTGCAGCGACCAGGACACATACCCACATCCGGCTTCCCACCTGCAGACACGGTCAATTGTGTCTGTAGGGACGCCCGACCAAGCCGGAGGTAACACGGGGATTTGAACTGGCGAGCCCCATGTTGGATAATTATTATATTAAACATTCGAAATATTCGTTTATATCGGCTTCCAGCAGGGTGTATAACTGAAATAAATACTTTGCAATGTTAACAGGTATAAATTATTTTCATCTAGGAATCTGTGCACATGGGAAAACTACAGTAAACGGCACTAAAAGCTTATTGCCTCAGCTGCATGTGTCAGCAGCGCAAGTTCAACAACGTGTCATCTCCTCTTAGCAGAGATCGCCTCCTGAATGTCAGCGGCGCTGAGCTACTCGCCCAGTTAACCTGCAGGTCCCAGAGAAAACAGTGGCTTAAAGCGAAATCCAATCAATTACACAATGGCGACATGTTTGAATTGTGATTTCCGCACCATCTGCTGCATCTCTCACGTTGTCATTGATTACCGCCGCTTGTAACGTTTTTCTGTTAATTCTGCTCACCCGCACAAGATCTATACGTGTGCGTTTCAAAGCAGGCACCGGCGCCGTGCAGAGGCTGCCTCAGCTACGCAGGCCAGACAGTCACTGTCAATCTGCCTAATGACCGAGTGTGTACTGAAAGGTTAGTTGGTTCACAGGGAATGGGAGCCCCGGAGTAAAGTAACGTAGACGAGAACTTGTGAGGAGGCAGATGCAAAGTTGAAATGATGGAGAAGCCTTTGCAGTGACCAGGAGAACAGAATTCATGACAAATTTCCATTCATCCATCTGTTATACAAACTGCTTATCCTGCTCTCAGGGTCACGGGGATGCTGGAGCCTATCCCGGCAGTCATTGGGCAGCAGGCGGGGAGACACACTGGACAGGCGGCCAGGCCATCACGGGGCCGACACACACACACACACACACACACACACACACACACACACACACACACACACACACACACACACACACATTCACACCTAGAGACAACCTGACCTACATGTCTTTGGACTGTGGGAGGAAACCGAAGCACCCGCAGGAAACCCACGCAGACATGGGGAGAACACGCAAACTCCACACAGAGGATGACCCGGGACAATCCCGAAGGTTGGACTACCCCGGGGCTTGAACCCAGGACGTTCTCGCTGTGAGGCAACCACTGTGCTGCCCCCTCGACAAATCTATGAAATAAAGTCCTAATTTGATTCCCTCCTGAAGGACTGTGTTTGGTGAGGGAGGAGGACACAGGGTAAGACAAGGACAGAAAACCAACATTCACATCTCATAACTCGTCAAACACACACACACACACACACACACACACACACACACACACACACACACACACACACACACACACACACACACACACACACAAACCAGTGCTTCATCCCAGGCTCCGTCCAGTACATCAGCCTCAGGATGTAGAGAAGGAGTGAGAAAGAGCGAGACACACAGAGAGAGAGAGAGAGAGAGAGAGAGAGAGAGAGAGAGAGAGAGAGAGAGAGAGAGAGAGAGAGAGAGAGAGAGAGAGAGAGAGAGAGAGAGAGAGAGAGAGAGGGTCAACTCAAAGGTGTGACCCCCACTGATGAGATGGGGGGTAGTCTGGACCCACCAGGCACATTATTAGAGAGAGGTGGAAGATCAAGACAGAGAGTGGACACGTACAGCGAGAGAGAGACGGAGAGAGAGAGAGACAGAGAGAAATAAAGAGAGAGAGAGAGGGGGCACAGTGTCACTTTATCAAATTCTTCCCTGGCACACAGTAACAGAGGTCATGGGAGGAAAAGCATGAGGGCAGAGTGTAAAGCTGAGTGAAAACACAGCGGCACTCTAATACCTTTCATATAGAGGAAAGCCTCCTTATCCACCAGCCGTGATTAAATACAACCTGAGTGCCAAAAAAGTAGCTCCCATTCCTCCACCCCGCCCTAAGTTTGTGTGTGTGTGTGTGTGTGTGTGTGTGTGTGTGCATGCATGTGTGTTCACGACTGTGCACGTGTGACGACGTGGGGTGAGGAGGGTAAAAGCAATTTGTGGAGAACTCGTTGGGGGGAGTGAAAGTGGGGGCGGCAGAGTGGAGGGTGTGTGGGATGCTAGGTGTGCACACTGCACCCTGGCCTGTAGCTCGCCGACACCAGTTGATGCGACAGCTAATGTGCTAGACGGCTGCCCAGCGGAAATTAATGCTGTCATCAGCAGCGAAACATGGAGAGCCTACAGCCCCCATCCAGCCCCTCCCCGTCACCATTGCATCACAGAGACAGTTGACTTAAATGCACCGATCAATAAATAAATAATAATAATAATAAAAAATCAGGGCAACATGGTGGCACAGTGGTTAGCGCAGTCGCCTCACAGCAAGAAGGTCCTGGGTTCGAACCCCCAGGGTTGTCCAACCTTGGGGGTCGTCCCAGGTCATCCCCTGTGTGGAGTTTGCATGTTCTCCCAGTGTCTGCGTGGGTTTCCTCCGGGTGCTCCAGTTTCCTCCCACAGTCAAAAGACATGTAGGTCAGGTGAGTCGGCCTTACTAAATTGTCTCTAGGGTTGAATGTGTCAGCCCTGTGATGGACTGGCAGCCTGTCCAGGGTGTCTCCCCGCCTGCCGCCGAATGACAGCTGGGATAGACTCCAGTGTCCCACGACCCGAATTCGGATAAGCGGCTTGGATAATGGATGGAAATAAAAAATCAAAACTCTTTCGGGAGCACCCCATTGGGCCTGAATAGTGGAAGCTCTCTTGAGAGTTAGACAGACTTCCCCATAACCAGAGTGTTGCAGGCTTTCCGCTTGTACCCCATGTATCCATCTCTATCGAGGACCCTTGAGCCAAACAGACAACACCTGCCAGCCTCTGCAACACCCTTGCACTCTTAGTGACTCTGAGAAAATTCTTATATGTATGTCCATCTCAGAAGGAAATGTGGACAGACTAATTCCCTAATACTGCCTTGTACAATATGCTGGTTGAGGGACCTTGAAAGCCATAAAAAGAAGACAACAATGACACTCCTATGTGAGGAAGATTGCATACAATAGCCTGATTGTGTGGATGCTTTAGTCGTCCACAGAGAGAGGAAAAAGCGGACCGCCGGTGTCACACAGAGCCCGGTGTGGAGGCTTGTTTTCCTGATCTAATAGAGGGTAACGACCAGCGAGTAGGGGCTCGGCGTCCTCGACCACTATGTGAGCCTCGGGGGGCTGCTCCGCCCCTCACGGCGGCGGTACTCGTGGCAATAAGGCCATAACGCATGCAGGCAGGGAGTCTATTTGGTTGAGAGTGATGGCTAGCTTGTTGCTTATCCCAGCCCAATAAATCTCCATGCTGGGGCGAGAGATGAGCGCCGCTTATCTCATCACCCTCACGACTGATGCCTCTGACCGAGCGCCGCCGCTCAGACCCCTGATTTATCACGACCAAGGGAGAGGGGAGAAGTTCTTCGGAAGAATAAAATAGGGAGTGAGAGAGAGAGAGAGAGAGAGAGAGAGAGAGAGAGAGGAGAGAGAGAGAGAGAGAGAATTGCGAGGTGAGAAAATGAAATAAAAGAGAGGGGGATTGGGGGGACATATTGAAAAGTAGAGGGCAAAGGCAGATAATGCAGAAATGTAGAGAGCAAACAGAAAGGTTTTCAAGGGAAAACATGGAGGCTTTGTCAAGAGGCGATGCAATAAACTAAAAATAAAAACTCTCTAACCTGTGTGTGTGTGTGTGTGTGTGTGTGTGTGTGTGTGTGTGGGAGGGCAGCGGTGGGTAGAATTTCGCCTACTGGCTTCTTTGGGATTGAGCTTCTTTTTGTTTTGTTTTCTCCCCCAGAGCGAGCACAGGCCAGGATGCAGGGCCAACATGTTTCTGGGGAACTCAACACAAACTAACATGGAGAGAAACAAGTCCTGTTGGCTCTTTGTCACATTGTGTGTTGTAGAATCAAGTATCGCAAACACACATTCCCAAGATTAGCTTGTACAGTGTATGATGAACTTTGCATACAGCACATGTACAGTCAAGTCTGATGACTTGCTATGTCCTTCCATGTCGGACCATTACACAAACTGCATCCTGCAACAAATGTTATTCTGGCCAAATTTGAGAAATGTTACACGATCATATTAGTAGATTAGAATACATTTTATTTGTCATTGTACATACCATCCATCCATTTTCCGAACCGCTTATCCTGCTCTCAGGGTCGTGGGGATGCTGGAGCCTATCCCAGCAGTCTCTGGGCAGCAGGCGGGGAGACACACTGGACAGGCGGCCAGGCCATCACACAGGGCCGACATATAAACACACACACACACACACACACACACACACACACACACACACACACACACACACACACACACACACACACACACACACACACACACATTCATACCTAGGGGCAATTTAATATGGCCAATTCAACTGACCTACATGTCTTTGGACTGTGGGAGGAAACCGGAGCACCCAGAGGAAACCCACGCAGACACGGGGAGAACATGCAAACTCCTCACAGAGGACGACCCGGGACGACCCCCAAGGTTGGGCTACCCCGGGGCTCGAACACAGGACCTTGTTGCTGTGAGGCGACTGCGCTAACCACTGTGCCACCGTGCCGCCATCATTGTACATACATACAATGATATTCATTCTCTGCTTTTAACCCATCCTAGCTGTGTAGCTAGGAGCAGTGGGCAGTTTCCACGCAGCATCCGGAGACCAACTCCACTTCTTCTGTCCATTGCCTTGCTCAGGGACACACAGACCCTATTAACCCTAACATGCATGTCTTTTGGATGGTGGGAGGAAACCGGAGCACCCGGAGGAAACCAACACAGACACGGGAGGAACATACAAACTCCACACAGAAAGGACCTGGGATGGCCTGGGATTTGAACCCAGGACCTTCTTGCTGTGAGGCAACAGTGCTAACCACTGAGCCACCATGCCACCCCTAGTATTGCCCCATCTTTAATCATATTCCATTTATATCTTCTACATCTACAATTTCAGTGTTTAGTTTGAACTAGAGTACTTCAATAAGCTCCCATTTCCAGATGACCTAAACTATATAGCCAGTAGCCAGAAATACAAGGGTCAGCTCTATTATAGCACCCTTGCAGCATTTCTCAGCCGGTAGGATGATAGGGGGAAAAGGCTTGGAAAAATAATGAAAACATCAACAGCTTAAGAAATAGATAAGAGTTTCTGTGAGCAATAGTAAGGAAGGAATGAAGATAGGGAATGACTCTGCTTCTCTAAATGGAGTGGGAAGGCCAGGAGCAAGAAGGGAGTTGGGAGATGAGTTGGGGCTGGATGGAGTGACAACCACAGTGGTCAAGGGAGGAGACCCAGGAGGTTGGTGGTGGTGGTGGTGTGTGTGTGTGTGTGTGTGTGTGTGTGTGTGTGTGTGTGGGTGGGTGTTTCAGCCTTTGAAGCCTTTGGCTGCTTATATTTTATCCCTATGTTACTTTTACAAGACACCAGTGTCCCACCTCCATCTTTACTCTTCACTGCTGCTATGACAACATTTTCCTCTGAGATCATTTGAGATGTTGAAGTGTTTCCAATAAATATCACCGAGAAAAAAAAAGTGTATTTATTGAACATGTGTATGCATGGTAAATACATTGTGCTTCTGATTCAATGAAAATGCTTCCAACTCAGTAAGGGTGTTAAGGTTGAAGGTCCTGTGTCCATATATGACGAGTGGACTCATGCAGGGCACAATAGCATCCAACCGATGAGATGTTGATATTACATCTAATCATATCTGAGAAGGGCGCTGGCCGTGTGGCAGTCCAGATTTAATGCTTTCTTATTGCTCGGTGTGTTTACACTGGGTTCGAGAGCCAGACTGCCTTACCCACGCGTGGCCTTGAAATAATGAGGCTCCATCTGACATCTGGTCAAGAATGGAAGAGGTGTATAGCTCCGAAACAGCACTGCTAAGGCTGGCGTTAGATTACCCGAGTGCATAAAATACCCACGTTAATGTAAGACGTGTTTTGCACTATGGTAACCTAAACACTGAATATCTTATTAGCACTCTCAACACAGATGGATCCTAAACATGAAAATGATTAAAAAAAAAAATTAAAATCCATAAAGAGAATTACACGGTAGTCTTGCTGAAAGCCACAGCTGTGCAGCCTTCGCATGCCTAGTGTGACATGACTAGCATCAGAGACGGCGTATGACCAGTCCTGAGCGCCCCCCCCCCTCCCTTCTTCTTCGTTTTCTTCACCTCAGCCTTGCATTGTGATGAATAGCTGGCCCTGGTAACATAGGCAGATTACCTCCATAAAAAGGTTTTCAAGAGGGTACGAGTTGAGCACCGCCGGATGGGAAGGGGTGAGAGGAGGAAAGAGAGAGAGAGAGAGGTTGACTGATAAATGACAGGCTTATCTACGGCTTTCTCTCGAGAGTCTCTGGGCGGGGGGCAATAAAGGGTGCCGGAGAATGATATGACTGGGAGAATTATGTCAACCTGATTGTCAATCATGGGTGGCGGGCATACGGTGAGGGGGCGATGATGACAGGCCAGAGCGGCGTCCTAACTAACCTCTCTTTCTCTCTCTCTCTCTCTCTCTCTCTCTCTTTCTCTCCATCATGTGGCCGTCTCCATTAGCGGCGCTGGTGAGGGGAGAGGCTGAGGGCGGTTGCGGGGGTAGGGAGTGATAATATTTTCATCACTTCGCTCGGCAACAAGGAGCGTGGCCCAGGGCGGTGGGCGGCCCTGTCTGCCGCCTCACAGACCCGGCAAATATCCCTAAACTGCAATTTTTCATATTTCCCTGTATGCATAAGGAGATGAAAAATCATCCCATCATTTGTATTGTCTGACTGAGGTTATACACAAATATTAGTTTATCCACTGCACCAAAGATTGCCTCACTAAGCAAGACGGATTGGTCTTTGGCAGGGGGCAATATTCCCCACCGACATATTCGGTCCATCTTTTCCATGCTGCAATTCACCGAGCAGCAGGTATGAGCTCCATCTCCAGACAGGCTCGATAAAGCTAAACACCCATTAGAGACACCTCTTAGTATCCATACTTTAATTGCCAGACAATTTGCAGCCAGGAAAAATTTATAGTTTTCAAAACTGATCTCATGCACAGAGCCCTTGACACCTAATCTTCATATTCATTTTCTGCACATTTATTGAGCAGTTACGTAAAATGGATATTAAAACAAAACAAGGAAAAGAATCAATTTGGAGAGCGAGAGAGAGCGAGAGAGAGCGAGTGAGAGAGAAAGAGAGAGAGAGGAGGGAAAAAAAACAACAAATAACTCTCCAAATAACAGTCTCCATTGATTTCCGTTGCTTCTTTGGTGTGCTGCGGGCTGTCTGGTTCTCTCATCCAAGCGATAGTGAGAACAGAGAGAAGTGAGAGAAGCGAGAGAGGGTGAGAGGAGGGGGGGCAAAAAGAGGAGCTGTGGGGTCAGAACTCGCTGCGTGAATATTCACCAAGCAGCCATGTGTAAAACTCATTACACAATGCATAATGCCTTTAACCAAATCAATGGCAGCGGCAACTCCAAACCGATAGCTCCTATCGAAAATTACATAAAGCTTGGCAAATTTCTCATTTACTTATAAATATAAGTGAAGAGGGGGAAATTATCTTCAAAATGGGACTAATTGCTCTCTGACTTTGGATCAATATTACGCTGAGAAAGATGGCAAAAAAAAGAAGAAATAAACAAAGTACAGTGTAGTAACACTGCAGTAACATAACAGTAACGGTGCAGTGGTTAGCGCGGTCGCCTCGCAGCAAGAAGGTCCTGGGTTCGAGCCCCGGTGTTGTCCAACCTTGGGGGCCGTCCCGGGTCGTCCTCTGTGTGGAGTTTGCATGTTCTCCCCGTGTCTGCGAGGGTTTCCTCCCACAGTCCAAAGACATGTAGGTCAAGTGAATCGGCCGTACTAAATTGTCCCTAGTTGTGAATGTGTGTGTGTATCAGTCTTGTGATGGCCTGGCGGCCTGTCCAGGGTGTCTCCCCACCTGCCGCTCAATGACCGCCGGGAATAGGCTCCAGCATCCCCGCGCCCCTGAGAGCAGGATAAGCGGTCTGGATAGTGGATGGATGGACAGTGTAGTAACAGAGAGAGAGAGACTCATCGAATCAGTATTTTCTAAATAGTAAGAAATATTTGTGAAAATAACTGCAACATGAGAACAAGAATGACAGGAAGTCGAATCAGTGATTCCTTTACCTGCATTACTGAGACGTGACAACAAGAAGTTCAACATCGAGATGTTTACTTCACGATGTTCCAGCCGTTTATTATAACACACTTAAAATACACTAACTAACAAGCCGATATCACTGCAGCCGGAAGATCAAGGTAAACAGGAAGGTTTGATACTGTGTAGAAACACAACACACTCGAGACCAACCGATAAGCAGTGACACTCCTTTTCTCTCCTCACCCCCACCTCTTCCTCCGTCCCTACAGTGAGCGCCGAGGTGCTGACAGGCTGGGAAGCGGTTGGGCAGGGGTGTTGTGGGTAATTAGGCGGATGGAGGTACAGATGTTGAGCTGTGGAGGACCCTTACCGGGACACTGGGAAGCGCTGGAGCACAAATAACCCCACATCTGCCTCTCTCTCCGAGCTCTAAGTACCCTTCTTTGTTAGGGTGTGGGTCTTCATTTTTTACTGTTGACAAGCAATGTTATTTGAGTTACTTTGTGGCATCTGGTTCGGCTGTGCAGGAGAAAAAAGGGGGGGCGAGAAAAATATGCGCACACGCACGCGCGCACACAAACACACAGAGGACGGACTTTAATTAATTGAGGGGAGATTACATGGTCTTCCAACCGTGTAGTTTGTCATCAGAGCCCATTACACACTTCTATTAGATGTTTCTCCACAGTGTCAAGTGTAATTTGAAGGGGAGTCTTGGTGGAGGATCTCTGAGTAAAGTGAAAGCCTTAAGCCTCGGGGAGACTTGGGGTTCATCTTGACTGAGGCAAAAAATAACAAACTCCGCCACACCACAATTAACAGGAAGCAGCCTGTAAACAAATGAGACCTATTGGAGCGGCGCCCATTTCATGGCGTGTCACTCACTCATGTCGGTGACACGGGGCCGCGCTTGTCCCCAAGGCTGGGCGCTGGTCTGTCTCCGTGGCCCCGATGCAATTGCTCTTCATTTGAGTGGGAAAAGCTTTATTTTCATTGCCAAGCAATGAGGTGTCTTTGTAAGACTGTGGAGCACACCACAATCAATCTTGCAGCGGTGGAGTTAACAGGACAGAAACCAATGCAGCCGCTACTCGGCACAGAACATTACCAGTGTATGGTCTCATTATTCATCAGAGGCGCCATTAGACACCACTCACTACACTGCCACACTGGATATGAGACACAGAGCTAACGCAGTCGAACCTGTGTTGCACACAACACTGCCTCCACTGAAACAACACAGTAGTGCAACTTGCTATATCATGAATTCTTTTTTTTCACTTGATGCAACTTTTTTTTTCTTTACCCGATACGGTTATTGTTATACGGAGTGCATTTTTAGAGAAATAAATTATTCATCCACAAGAAACAGCTCAATGAGTTCAGAGCCAATCCCTCATGCCTCATAATGTGATAATCATATATATATAGAGAGAGAGAGAGAGAGAGAGAGAGAGAGAGAGAGAGAGAGAGAGAGAGAGAGAGAGAGAGAGAGAGAGAGAGAGAGAGAGAGAGAGAGAGCATGGTGGTGCAGTGGTTAGCGTGGTCACCTCACAGCAAGGAGGTCCTTGGTTTGAACCCCGGGGTTGTCCAACCTTGGGGGTCGTCCCGGGTCATCCTCTGTGTGGAGTT
This sequence comes from Lampris incognitus, assembly GCF_029633865.1. Lineage (NCBI taxonomy): Eukaryota > Metazoa > Chordata > Actinopteri > Lampriformes > Lampridae > Lampris > Lampris incognitus. Next base: position 54,752,884 of record NC_079214.1, on the reverse strand, counting down.
TGCATGTTCTCCCCGTGTCTTCGTGGGTTTCCTCCGGGTGCTCCGGTTCCCTCCCACAGTCCAAAGAAATGTAGGTCAGGTGAATCGGCCATACTAAATTGTCCCTAGGTGTGTGTGTGTGTGTCGGCCCTGTGATGGACTGGTGGCCTGTCCAAGGCGTCTCCTCACCTGCCGCCCAATGACTGCTGGGATAGGCTCCAGCATCCCTATGGCCCTAATTCGGATAAGTGGTTTGGATAATGGATGGATGGAAGTAACAGTTCTTGGGTAACTCCTGATGAACGTTTCTAAAAATCTCAACAATTACATCACTGAAGATTCCCATGTCCTGTGACCACGCACAAATGTGTACAACAGATTGCCTTACCTTCCTGTGCCACCACCACAGTTGGTAAAGTAACTAATGACACAGCAAATAACTGAGGACATTAAGGAAGGAGGAATGATAGACTATAATCCATACATACCCTCATAACCCCAGGTCTAATTGGCCACACATGCTGTAAAAACAGGGTGGGCTCGGAGGGGCCCGCCCGACTTTGGTCACAGCGTCACACACACAGAAGTTTACAACAGACAGCTGTTAAACGTGGTGGTGAGACAGAGGCAGAGTGGCCTGCTGAGCAGAGCCGAGGTGGCAGCACATAAGGTCACACGGTGGCCCTTATGAGTCTTATTGCTTCCTCCCTTTTCTCACTGCCAATATGGCTTCCCTGCACCCGCACTGCTACCATCTCTGAGACTGCCAATGGGGCCCTGGAACAGCTGCTCACCAGACCCCAAATCATCCAGACCCCCCCCAGCCAAAAACTGGGACCCACAGTAATTGGGCCTCTCTCCACCAGCCAGCAGCTAGCAATGGCACATTCCCGTCTTGCCACAACGACAATTAAAAAAATGGCATAATAAAAGACTGCACAAACAAACATGCCAGAGGACCCTGGCCGGGACATTCAAATTGTTGCAAACCAAGCAATAAAGCCTAGGCCGGTAACACGGGATCCGACCGTGGCTGGGAAAACAGGAAGTACACCCGCACACAGGAAGTGACATGGGGCCTCTCATCCAGATCCTCTAGCTCATTAACGTGTGGGAGCGAATAAAAAAGAAAACTAATGAGAACAACCAAGACACAGCCGGGGCTGTTTACAAGTGTCTGCCTTCAGTTTTGGAGGCAACTGGAATAGAAATTGAGGACAAACAATCAATGCCTCATTATAATCTCACATCATGTGCGCAGGCTTGTTTTTCTACCCCTGTCAGTTTATTGTGAGAGACTAATTTTGGCTTGTGTTTGTTATGCTTCTGCTATTACAGGCTCATGTGTCCTCATTCTTAATTTCTGTCCCAGTTAGGGTATCTTTTTTTTGTTGTTTTTTTGTATCTTTTTTTAAAAAATTCTTTTGTATCATGTTCATCTTTTGGTCAAATGTTTCCCCTTGGTATTTTCAGTCTATTTTACCTCTCCCATCTGTATCCACATGCCATCCACCATGGGACTCCCACAACGGTGAAAGAGTTAAATGGACGACACATCCCGCTGATGCTTTATCTGCAACATTATGTTTTTATTGTCATATTCTTCCCAAGGCGGGGTGAGGTGGGGCGGGGCGGGGGCGGGGGGTACTGATGTCTGCTAACTCAACTCCAGCTCACAGTCAAACCTGCAATTACCGTCATGTCTACCTCTACCTTAAACATTGCTTAACAAGGAAAATATGCCAATATACCACAAACGCTTTCATTTGGACTCCGAAATTAAACAACCCGCTTGGAGCCATGTTGTAAATTACTCTAAGGAATGTGCAACTGAGTGCAGACACAAAGAACAAATCACACAGGCACTCTCAATAGCTTAGCACTTATAATTTGTATCATTTTAGAGATATTTATTATTGTTCAACCTGTTCTTTTGTTGCAGTGGCCCTCTTCGGCCCCGGGGCTGTGTGCTTATCCGATCTCGGTAAGTCAAGTCGGAGATTTGTCATGAAGCTGTATCATGCACTTTACCTTGAGTCTCGCCTTGCCAAAAAAAAAAGAGCGAGAAGAGCCTCGCTTGGCAAGTGAAAACAAGGCCTCGCATGGCTGACGACGAGCAAAGCCCTCTTGCGTTGTGGCTGCGTGTTGTTCTTGTCAGCGGTGATACTGTAAAATGACATTGCTGACAGTGCAATGTGCTTGGGTCACGGATAGGTTGGTGTGAGTGTGTGCGTGTTTCAGTGTACACGCACCGACGCACACACATGACCACGAGCACCTAGGGGCAGGAATGGGTCCTAAACAGGCCTTAATGCCTGGCTCAGTGTCCTGCCTCAGGCTGCTGTCAGCAAATGACGGATCAGACACACCTGATGGCTCTATCGCTAACAAGCATCTCTGAATCCTCATCAGAGCACTTATTGAATCGTGATTAATTCCCTCCAATGCTGCTGACAGACAAGGTGCTTCATCTGTCGCTGTTCACTTGCCTGGCTGGGCCCCGAGCAAAAACAGAAAGGCAGAGATGGGGAGAAAGATAGACGGAGGGGAAAAAGAATGTGCAGTTCAGTTTAGCTGCTGGTAAAACAAACAGCAATGAGAGAAATGTACAGTAAAAAGGGAAGAACAAAGAGGATCCGCGGTCCGTTGGCAAACCTTTTCGTCGATAAAGGGAGTGTGAGGATGGCTGAATGGAGGGAGATAGATAGCGCCAGAGAGAGAGAGAAAAGGGGGAGAGAGAGATGAGAAGAAAGAGGTAAAGTTGGATGACGGAACAGAACGGAAGGCAAACTAGAGACAATACCAAGAGAAGCACAAAGGGATTAACGGGGAGACATGACGAGACAGGGAGATGTTCGCTACGCGGCAAGCAGGGGAGACAAAGACGATCGGCTTCAGACACCTTTACGCTTTAATTGCCAAAATAAGAAATTAGTGCAGGCTCTTTAAGCTTCCTCGGGAGAAAAGGGTGTGTGTGTGTGTGTGTGTGTGTGTGTGTGTGTGTGTGTGTGTGTTGAGGGTGGCAGACACTGAGCAAATTGCAGGCAAAGACACGTGTTTCATCGGTGAGAGATGCCATGGGACGTCAAAATTTGTACCGTATGGACAGAAGTAGCGAGTGTGAGGTGTTAGCGGCGTGTGTGTGTGTAGCAAGAGGGGGATCAAGTGCTTCAAACCCTATCTTATTGCGGGATGTTGGAAACCATGAACACAACAAGTCTGCGCTCCCTTTATTAGGTTTCATATCAGCAGCCAGTTCAAGCCCAAGAGCCATAGCTAAAAGAGTGTGGTGTTCAAAAAAGACAACAACAAAAGACAGTGTTGTGCAAGGAAAAGAGAAAATAATAATGATAATAAGGCTAACTATAATAAACTCAATTCCACCCCATGCCTTGGTTATCAACCCTCCCCACTTAGTCTGCAGCTTTTAAATAGTAATTCCCTCTACTTTAAATATCTGGATCCTCTCTCTTGGGTAGTTAGCATATTAGCGGTCGTCACGGGTTAGCGCTCGCTAATCATTTCCAGGTAGTGACAGGGGTGTTGTGCTCAGATGATTAGGGGGGAGGTAGGGAGTATCCAGTGCTTTGGTGGTCGGTCTCCGAGGCTGAAATGGAGTAAAGCCTGAATCAATGCTAGCTACTTTCTCCCTGTCATTGCTGATATCATAAGAAAGTGCTAATTAACTTACTGCAACCTCTGGATCAGCTCTGACCAGAGGGCTAATGTAGTCTAATCGCGTGTGGGGCCCTGTACTCACCCCCCCTTCACACCCCCCCCCCCACAGGACTTTCTCCCTTCCCGGTCAGAGTTAATCGATTGTAAACTGCAGCTGGGGTCACAGCAGCTCACAACTTCCCATCCTGACCCCTCCACACCCCCGGGCAGAACCTAAATGGAGCTGTGCTCTGCAGAAATCAATACTCAAACCCGGCATGGATCACCATGCAAGGGCCCTCCTGACAGGTACAGACGATGATGACAAACATGGAACAGCCAAATAAAACAAAAGATTTAGTTGCTACGTAACATACTGTAGATGGGGCTTTTTTTTCTCCCTTTTTTTTTAAACTTCCTTATTATAGTGGTAAAGTCTTCCTGGAATAGGATTACTGAAGCTACAACAGACGTAATCAGCAAACTCCCACTTTACCCGGCACATACTCTCGTCTGATTTGGTTTGCTTTTTTTTTTTTTTTTACCAATCCCGGAACTTCCAACAAACTTGTGTTTTGACACGGCAAATGCTGGAGAACACATGTTAACTACGGGCCGATGCAGTCTACAGAGACGCCCAGGCCTTGGCACGGAAGGGGGGAGTGATCTAATAAAAAGCAAAAAAAAAAAAAAAAAAAAAAACAACAACAACAACAAGCCAATCAGGCAACCACATTAATTCCTCTTCACCTCGGGAGGGACCTGCTCGGGTGGCTGTGTCCCGGTAAGATTAATTCCCGCCTAATGCTAATTGGACCTTGGGCTGGGACAGCCCTGGGGATGGTTTCCCTTTGGTCCACTCTCGCCGGGGTTCGTCACCAGTGGAGGGGTGCTGATGAGCTGGCATTTTTATCAGCCACAACATTCCGCCAGAGCTCCCCCGGGGCTCTGCCCAAGCTGTAATTAACTCTCACACAATCCATAATTGCCGTGTTTACAATTACTCTTGAAGTGAAACACAGAGGAAGAAGAAGAGAAGGAAAAAAAAAAGATAGGAGGAGAGGGAGCAAGAGAGTGTCAAAGTAAAAGAGAAATGCAGATGGAAAAAAAACGGGCAAAGAGAGAAAAGAACTCACGCAACCATACATTAATAGTTGCAAAATTCATATTAAAATCTCTTTTTCTTCCACCCCATCTCCCTTCACTTTACCTTAATAAGCTCTCAGGGCTCTTTGGCAGAGGTAAAGCCCATCACTTATTTATTTTTCCCAGATAGCCCTATTAATTTTCCCCCGACCTAGAGTGCTCCGGCAGACAGAGATGTGGACTGCTTCCGCCGTCCCCTGGGTGCTCCTCGAGGAAGAGCCATAAATGACCCAAATAAAGGGTACTTTTGAAGGCTGTGGAGAGGCGCCGGCACCATTAAAACTAAACGAAGTGTTTATTAGCCGTGCCGACAGCGTTCTAAACTCTGCCAGATCAAGGGCCGTTACAGTTAATGTGTATCTTCGATGCCCCGGCTGTTTGTTTAGCCCTGTCAGTGGGCCGGAAAGAACCAAAGAAAGGAATTTGGGAAGGGTTTTTTTTTCTTCATACTTTGTTTCCTACTGTCTTTATTTCTCTGTCAAGGCATCTCCTTTACACCTGTGGTTTTTTTCCCTCTCTTACACTTTCTTTTTCTCTCACATTGGTTCTGGGTCTTCGGGTCGCCCACCAACACCACCACCACCATCGTCTTTCCAGGGGGAGAAAGCGCCTATGCTGTGGTTTCCTGTTGAATCTGGAAGCCACAGGAGTGAGGCTAATGTAACAGAGGGTGACAGCAGGAAAGCTGCAACCATAGGAGGAGAATAAAATAAATAAATAAATAAAACAATCATAAACTGTATGTCTCTGGTCTCCTGGCCTCCCTGTGGAGAGAGGAGGGGGCCCCTATGCATTTTCTATACCAGCACTGTCTGTGGCTGGGTAGGATACTCTCTGATTGGGGACCAAAAGGCTGCTTTCAAGGCTCTGATTGCTCAACAATCTAAAATTCCCCTTAAAAGTTTCCCTTCCCTCTAATTACTTTCTTCGTTTCATTTCAGCTATTAGACAAACTGCCAGGGGAGCTTTGGAGAAAGAAAAAAAAAAGAAAAAAAGAGAAGCTGGGCTCAATTTGAATTTATATATAAATATGCATATTATAAGGTTCGACTTCTTAATGAAAAAAAAAAGTGCCAAAATTGGATAAAACGGCGAATAAACTGTGCATTTATCTTCTTTATTTTTTCTCACTAATAGACAGAGTTATTGCACTCATGATATAAAACAGACACTCGGGTTTAAATGTACACATTTTATGTCAAATATTTTACCTGAAACTACACTAGTGCAGTTTTGATGGGCTCAAAAATTACTTGGCGAGTGCTATTTTCTCATTAACCCACACTTAAAATTTTAACGTGATATTTATTCCAAGTTTTCTTCCACTTCCCTCGTGTGAGTGAGAATAATGGCACTCATTTAGAGAGGAATTAAAAGAAGGCGCTCACACAGTGAAAGCTGTGAAAACTGTAATATGCTACCTCAAAACACTTTTTTTTCCCCCCACATAGATCTCTAATTATTTTTTATAACCCCAAGCAGTGTACAGTAATATTACTGGCTTCCTGTTCAAACCTGCCTGTCTATGGCTGACACCATTCAAACCGTCCTCCCAACCCCCTTCGGCCCCCACTTCTCCTTAACACTCCACTTCTTTCAAAAATGAGGTGAGTTGCAGACTCAAGTATCTCCGCAAATGGAGTTTTACTCCAAACTGCAGGGGCTGGTAGGAAGATTGATGTTGGACTCAGTACACTTCTGAAGTCAGAGCCTGCAATTACAATCCTAAGTAATTATCCCTGCCCATTAATAGCGGCAGATAGCATGTCACAATCAGGTCTCTGCATAATTAATCACCAGTTACTAACCCCCCTCCTTCTCTTCCCTTCTTCCTCTGGGCTATTTTCAATGTAAAACAGGGTTACGGACAATTCCCACTAGTGTATATGAATGCATACTCCAAATCTTACCAGACAAAGTAAGAGAACCTCCTACTGATGACACAACGCTTAGGAAGTAAGGAGCACACTGATTAACCTACCCAATTCATAACCTCCTATTTTGTTATCCCGACATATGGTCATAAACAAAGACCATCAAATGCTGACGAAATATATATATATATGTGTGTGTGTGTGTATGCCAAATTCACTGACTCACTTTCCAAACACACAATATCCCCAATGTCTTTCTCCATTGTTTATGTCTGCGTGCCCTTTTTTGATCAGAAAGCCTTGGTTTAAGAGTCTGGTATGACTACACTTCTTTTTGCTGGTATCACAATAAAGCCCTTCAGTCAATGCGGATAATAGGGGGGTAATATCACACAAACACTTCCTTTTATTCTTCACCTGTCCTGTTGGACCACACTTTTTACCAACCACCACCGAAGTCTTCCACTCCCTTTATTTGAGTTTCCTTCCCAGAAGAAAACCTCACGCTGATTTTTTTTCACGACGAAACAGCAGACTGTAAAACCTAAAGCTTTGCTGACTTTCAAACTTTCCCTCAGCACACACAAGACTTTCCGTTCACCAGTTCTCTGGAGCGCCGGGCCTTCCATCAATGCCAAGCCAAAAGCTGTGTAGCTGAGGCTCAGTCACTGTGATTTATATAAGTTATTATAGCCAATTACGGAACAAAAACAGGACACAAACCCACTTCACAACAGAAGCCGGGCCAAACAATGAGACCGCAGTGCTGAGCGCTGGCATACAGGCAGGCGAAGTCCGGCACATCCCTGTGCCGCCACCCGCCACACATTGTCTTTAATCTAATTCTACACATGGTTTCGTTTCAATCCGAATCAAAAGCTCTCATGTTAACAAACCATAACAGATCTCAACTAATCCGCCTGGCAACAAAAGACGGATGCAAGCAACACTCCGCCTCCCACTCCCTGAAATCGCAGCTCATTTGCATACAAAACGCTTGCTGGAGGTAAGGGCATATATTAAAGCCATTATTTTTTGTTGTTCTCAAAAAAAAGTTTGCATAATTGTGTTTAGTATTATGCGGAGGCTCAGCTTTCCAAGAGCAACTTTGTAAATCCTTCAGCTGTTGCTCCTGGCCTTCCAAACTCCTGTGTTCCCCTGATAATGCTGGAGCAGATGAATAGGGACACGTCTCTCTTGCCACCAACAAACCGCTGCTTTATAGGCTTGCAGGCTGCACCGTTACTATTCATGACCTTCTGTGGAGTGTGTCCTCCATCAAATGGCTGTGACAACTACAGAACAGATGCCTTGCAAAACAAGACTATACGCTTGACGTGACATACTTTCTGTTGAAATGAAACTCGACAAAAGGACCAACCAAAATACAAGTACATTAAAGATATCTAATGGAGTTTTTGACCACTAGTGGTGCTATAAAGCAAAGTAAGAAAAGCAGGTCCTCGTGTTGTCTGAATCATGTGGTTTTATTTTAAGCGTTCATATCCAACAGCGTTCGGCAACCTATGGCACGTGTGCCCACAATGGCACACAAGGTCATTAACACGGACATGCAGAGCAATTCAATAATAAAAAAAGATTTTTTAATGTACTTTTTTCATAAAAAAAAGATTTTTTAACATAACATATAGCCTTATGGTGAACTAAACAAACAATTTGATTCAAAAAAGGCTAAGCTAACTGCTAGCCCATGCAGACCAGCAGTTCCAACAGTCATCCTGGCTGGCGTTCATTCTTTCGGACAGTGATTTTTTGTTGTTGTTGTTTAGTTTGGCTACATGTTAGTTTGGATATATGTGTTCTTGTCATTCTTGTAGTTTTTGGATGTGTTTTTGTCTTTGTGTTGCATTGCTGTGGGCTGGGGGAAGTAATAGTTTGTTTCACTTCATGTACGCAAGTACATGAAATGTATTGACAAATAAAGTGTTCCTGATTCCTGATGTAAAATAATACTGAAATAATTAATTAGTTTCAAAATACGTCATTGTTGTTGAGAGCAAGAGAGCACACACAACTGACATGGTCTATCATGCCCCTCCTCCCCCTCCCTCTTATCTGCCTATGAGCGCAGCATTACAGGGGTAGTGAAAACATAGCATAGCTAGCTAGCTTTTTTGCTTTACATCAAGAACAACTGACGATGGCAGAATCAATAGAGTTTAATATTTACCTCTTTTAGCCATCTTGGACAAACAAATTCAGATTTATTTAACAAAAGGACCAAGTTGTGTTCACTCTCTGCAGCGAAAATGTGTCGAACTTCAAGTGTACAGTCATTTTGAAACAAGGCATGAGAAAAACTTAAGAGATAAAGCTGATGAAGCTGACTCAATCGAGAGGGCAGCGCGTTTACAACCCAATGTGCCACCAAAACCCAAGCTGCAGAGGGCAGCTATAAAGTCACGCAGTGCATTGCTAAACAAGGGAAGCCATTCTCCAATGGGGAGTTTGTAAAGGAGGCTTTCCTCAGCAGTTCACAGGCCATATTTGATGGGTTACCAAACAGAGTCACGATCATCAACAGGACCAAAGAAATAACCGTTTCTGTTAGACCTATAGAAAGGCGCATTACAGACATGGCTGAAAATGTAAGACACCAGCAAACTCTTGCATTGAAAGACGCGCCAGTATTCAGCGTAGCTCTTGACGAGTGTAGAAGTAAGCGACATTCTAAGTCTAGCAGTGGTTACTAGATATTGCAACAAAAAAAGGTCGCACTAAATCAAAAAGATTGAATTAATTTTCTTTTGTGCTCTAGTAATGTTCATGCATATTTACACAATAAAGTGTGTGTGTGTGTGTGTGTGTGTGTGTGTGTGTGTGTGTGTGTGTGTGTGTGTGTGTGTGAGTGAGTGCAGATCGTTTGGTATGAGGAATAACTTTGCTAAGTGGCATGGGGCAATCCAGAAGGTTGCCGACCCCTGATGTCCAACCAATTTGCAGTTCCCAAAAAACACTGACTGGTAACATTCTGTTGTCTGCTTACGATTGCATTTATCCATCCATTATCCAAGCCGCTTATCCTAATTCAGGGTCACGGGATCCTGGAGTCTATCGCAGTGGTCATTGGGCGGCAGGTGGGGAGAAACCCTGGACAGGCTGCCAGTCCATCACAGGGCCGACACAGTCACACCTAGGGACAACTTAGTATGGCTGATTCACCTGACCTATATGTCTTTGGACTGTGAGAGGAAACCCGAGCACCTGGAGGAAACCCATGCAGACACAGGGACAACATGCAAACACTACACAGAGGACAACCTGGGACAACCCCCAAGGTTGGACTACCCCCGGGTTCGAACCCAGGACCTTGTTGCTGTGAGGCGACCCGTGTTAACCACCGCGCCACCGTGTCACCCCTTACGATTATATGTCAACAACAAATCAACATTTTAGTATGATTACTTAACAGATATTTAAGTATGGATTTGGTGTGGTTAAGTTAAAGATCTGGGAAAGCAATCGTAAATCACAGTCATCCGTGCATACCCTGTGTTAATCAGGGAGTGTATTTCAGTTTCCTGAATTGTTTTTCTGTTTCCTCCAATAACCCACTCCAGTAACTGGCCAACAAACCCACGTGATTCATTGCATTGTTGTGTCATGGGGGCTGCTTGTTTCCGTTTTAGCGGCTTTGAAAGAGTACAAGTTGCTGTGAGCAGATGAACATTTGCTGTTTAACAATAAACTGCAATAATCCAGTCTGTCCTTTGCAAATCCATCACTTTCTGGTTTGGATCGGCCACCAAACAGGACAGGGACAGACTACAATGGACAGTTAAGTCTGCAGAGAAATATCACTGGTGCCAAACTGCCCTCCATTCAGGACTTACACACCTCCAGAGTCAGGAAACAGGCAGGCTACATCACTGCAGACCCATCACACCCTGGTCACAACATGTTCCAACTCCTTCCTCTGGTAGGCGCTACAGAGCACTGTACACCAAAACAACCAGATATAAAAATAGTTTCTTTCCGTAGGCTGTCATTCAAATGAACACTTAACACTGTCAAATAAATCCAACCATTTTGTATATACTGTACTGAACATTGTACAGATACTGGTACACTTTGTCATGTCCATCTACCTCAGGCATGTATGTAAGTAACCTGCTAACATCTATTTCAGCATCTCTGATATATTCTCTGAACCATTGAACTTTATCACTTCTTATTTTGCCTGTATAAGTCAATCCTTGTGTATATATCTGAAAATTGTTGTGTTGTCAGGTTTCCTCCCACAGTCCAAAGACATGTAGGTCAGTTGAATCAGCCATACTAAATTGTCCCTAGGTGTGAATGAGTGTGTGTTGGCCCTGTGATGGTCTGGCGGGCTATCCAGGGTGTCTTCCCACCCACTGCCCAATGGCTCCTGGGATAGGCTCCAGCATCCCCACGACTCTGAGAGCAGGATAAGTGGTTTGGATAATGGATGGATGGATGCTGTGTTGTAGTGTTGTTATTCTATGTTAAGTACACTGAGACAGCCAAATTCCATGTATGTGCAAACCTACATGGCCAATAAACCTGATTCAGATTCTGATATTGACTGCCAAACTCAGTTTATAGGTAGCATAGGCTTGCACTTGTTTTCATTTATAATATGGCGATATCGCACATGCCCCCAGAAACACTCACATAGTGCTAAACCGACGCCGTCGACAGAATGTTTGCATTTAATGTACATTGGGAAATGCAAATAAGATATGTTATAAATATTAAGATAGATGTAGAAAAAAAAACTTTAATTCATGGTAGTACAAGCCTGTTTCGTGCACCACACTCATCAGCTACTAAGGCTGATGAGCCTTATATATACGTATATATATGTATATATATATACATATATATATATATATATATATGTTTTTTTTTCCGAAACCGTCAATGGTGTTGTGAGTGCTCAACTAATGAGGAGCGGAATATCAACACGGATACAGGAAAAAAGATTTTAATACATTGCCGTACAGGCCTGTTTCGTGCATCCCGCACTCATTAGCTGTCAATGTGGTTCAACAAAGAATCATACAGTTTGCGTTGCCCAGCATCACGCCCCTAATTTCGGCTGGACAGCGACCAATCAGATGGGGAAACATTCAAACTATAACAACCAATGGCGTGGGTTCTTATGTTGCACAGCAACCAATGGAGGGGTAGAAAACATTACAACCAATGGGACTGGGGTTTGTTTTGAAAAGCATTTAGGGGCCAGGGCACTGTTGAAATGGTGTACATTAAAAAAATATAACAAGGTAATTTATGTGAATTATATATTGGGGTGGTGTTGGGGCACAGTTGGAAAGACAGGCAGTTAAAATATTAAAACAAAAATATTTAAAAAGACTTAAAATATTTAAAAAAGAATATCAGTTATTCGGTCTCATGGAAAATCCTTGCAGAGTAGTGCATTTTCAGTTAGAGGTAAAAGATGTAACCTATGCTTGGCAAAAAAAAGTATTTTCTTATTTGGAGACCTGATATGTCCACCTTGAATAATAGAGACAAATTGGCCACCAGCTGTAGACACTGAAAAAAAATATCTCCTTTGTAACTATAAGTAGAACGTCTTTATTATTCTCTCCCCCCCATTAGATGATACACATATGACATTTATTAGAGGTTTTTTTTTAATATTTTGTAAAATATTTTAACTGCCTGCCATTCCAGCTGTGCCCCAACACCACCCCAATATATAATTCACATAAATCAACTTGTTATATTTTAAATGTACGCCATTTCAGCAGTGCCCTGGCCTCTAAATGCTTTTCAAAACAAACCTCAGTCCCATTGGTTGTAATGTTTTCTACCCCTCCATTGGTTGCTGTGCATCATAAGTACCCACCCCATTGGTTGTAAAAGATAGTTTGAATGTTTCCCCATCTGACTGGTTGCTGTCCAACCGAAATTAGGGGCGTGACGCTGGGCAACGTAAACTGTATGATTATTTGTTGAAAGACATTAGCAGCTGATGAGTGCGGGATGCACGAAACAGGCCTGTACGGCAATGTATTAAACTCTTTTTTCCTGTATCCGTGTTGAGATATATATATATATATATATATATATATATATATATATATATATACAAACACACACACACACACACACACCCCCTCGTGTAAGACCGGGTTCATTCTTTCAGCACATGCATAAGGATGCACATGCAAACCACTAGCACAGGTGTGATGTATACAGTCTGTGTGCATCGATCACAGAAAGGACGAAGTGGTAGAAGAAGAAGACAACACGTCAATCGGAGGAAGCGAAGCAGCGACAACAAAAGCAAAGAAACATGAGCCTGACTGTGCTATAGGACGGAGAAAACAAAAGGACAGAGAAATGGAGTAAATATTGGTCAGGCATCTGACAGTTGGTAGCAGTAATGCACCATATCTGCCAATAAAAAGAGAAGAAAAAGATCGCAATCTGATGTAAACAAAGCAGCTATCAAAACATAAAAAAAAGGTTTTGCAACATTTTTAATGAGGTAGAAAATGCATTCAACATGTTTGCTAGGCTCCAAGGACACACACCACGTGTTTTGAGAGACTTTACGTGGAAATACAACCAAATGTTAAAAAAGGAATACTCTTTTTGATACTTTTATTCCTACGGAAAGATCCACTGAGAGTGAAACTCATCACCGTGCCCAGACAACCACCAGACATGGCACACATGAATCACCTGTTGAGATGGTTATTCACCCGTTTTATGAGTTATTCACCCATAATTTCATGAATACATAGATTTGTAACATGGCACATGGTTTTCTTTGATGATATAAGATGAGACACTCACATAAGGATCATCATAAGGATGAGCTAGAGCTAAAAACAACAAACACAAAAAAAAAACAGCCAGGATACCAACCAATTATCAATTCTTTGATTGATTGATGGGATTGGGCATGTACACACAAGTGGGGGGGGTATTCAAGTATGATTGGTTGTGCGAATCAAAGACTTTACACTGCGGTCCTAATCACAGTATGATAGAAGGCCTCAGGAACGTGTGGCGCTCCCAAAACCCACAGCTAAGGGAATTAGTCAGTGCTAATGTGGCCTCTTTGCTAGATCAAACAGCGGAGGGGGTTTAGTCACTAACAACAGGCCTGGGTAATAAGCATCCAACAGCATGTCGGCGCAGGAGGTCTGATTTGCACAATCTTCCTTCCTCAACGCAGACTGGAATGATGGGAACCTGACTTGTACATCAGTTTGTGACAGCTACCTCAGGCAAAATATGCAAGGGCTGAATCAAAACATAATTCATTAGATTTTTTTTTCTTTTCTCCCCTTCATGTTCCAGGTGAGCCTGCACTGATCTCTATCTCTGGGCGACGCGGTAACTCATCCAGCCTGACTTGCTGGAACCCTGTTCTGCTGCTTTTGCCTCCAGGGAAGTGGAGGTGTGGGGGCGGGGGGTTGGGGGTGCACGCCACACCTGTGTGTGGGAGAGGGGTCGAAGTGGTCTTAGGGCTGCAGCACTTCTCGACGGTGTCCGTGCCTCTCGGTGGCTGGGAGAAGCGGTGCTGAGCATTTCTTCACGGGAAAAAAGAAGAAGAAGAAGAAGAAGAAGGCCACAGCTCTATTCTAATGCGTATACAAAGGCCTCCGCGGGTGCTTTTATCTTGTCGCACATTAGCCCGGCCCCATTCAAACATGTGAGCGCAATGCCTCAAAGGTGTGCTCATATCAAAGGCACGCAGCCCTGTCATCTGCACACATGCGTACACATACACACACATAGATGCACACACACACACACACACACACACACACACACACACACACACACACACACACACACAGAGGCATTAGCATGTTGTCATGGGTATGTGAGCGGCGGCTGGGTGTAAATTGCGCGTGGGTCTAGCGTAATGAGGACTGATGGTTTATGCCTACTGTATATTCCAGGAGGGTGTCGTCTGACAGCTTAGGGAGCCGATAAAGTAATAACTAATAATGTGCAGATAGGGGCGCCACTGTGTGACAACTGTGCCAGTGCTGGGAAAGTGCGAGTTCGCCTGCGTTAGTTTGTTTGTGTGAAAGATAGACACGGGGGGGGGGGGGGGTGAGAGAGCAAGAGAGAGAGAGAGTGAGAGAGAGCAAGAGAGAACGAGAAAGAGAGAGAGAGAGAGAGCAGGAGGGCGGTTACGGGAGGAGGCGTGTGCTAAGGGGCCTTCCTTTCATGTTTCAAACACAACCTGCGGTGATGGCTTCAAACCTAATTCACTACTTCCAATAAACACACGGGCAGAAAGAGAATATATAAACTGTTTAACAATCACTCATATAGCAAGAGAGAGAGAGAGAGAGAGAGGGAGAAAAAGAGAACAAGGGAGGGGGAGAAAGAAAAAGCCAAAGTATCCATCTGGCACTTCTTTTTTTTTATGCCCCGTCAAAACTAGAAACAGAAATTGAAATAAGGAGAGCAAAGATAGGTGTATAGAAGAAGGGGGAGTTGCTCTCTCTCTCTCTCTCTCCGTCTCTCTTCCTCCATCCATCCCTCTCTTGCTCCTTCTATGCAGAAGCGACTGAACCTGCTCAGGTTCTAACAACACGGAAACTCCTCCATAAATCATAGTCCCCCCTCTGCAAGAAGATGGAAAAGTGCCTCGTGGTGACAGGAATCTTTGTGTATACTATCTCTCTCTCTCTCTCTCTCTCTCTCTCTCTCTCTCTCTCTCTCTCTCTCTCTCTCTCTCTCTCTCTCTCTCTCTCTCTCTCTCTCTCACTCTCTCACTCTCTCCATCTCCCCCAGTTGCTCTCTGTCTCTCTTTTCTCCACTAAAGCGTTTCAGGAGTCAAAGCCACCATCTGGCTGACAGGACTTGTGACTCGGGCGTGTGGCGAAGATAATCCCTGTAGAGCACCAGCAACAACAAAGGGGCCGTAGATCTCCCATGTACGCTGGAGGAAGAGCCACCGCGTGCTCCAAGGCTAGCAGGGTGAGCACAGGAAACGGGGCTGCAGTCACCATACACCTCAGGGGACACAGTTCACACTGTAAAACTAAGATAACAAGACGTCATCCAAAATCACATGAATTTTCCAGGTGCAGTGACCACTGTTCATATGCATACAAAAGGAAATCCTCCTCGACTTCAGGGCTGGTAAACTATACCTAGCAATACATAACTAGTAGATAATAAAGTTGTACACAAATACAACTATAGTAGATGCTAAAATGTTGTGGGATTCGAACACAGATGTTATTTATAAGAAAGGTATGTGGCATTTATACTGTATTTCATGCATTAACAGACATTTCAAAATGGACGGAGACATGACAACCCTCTCCCATCACGGCTTTGAGGAGAATAGTTCAACTAACGCTTTACGGCTTGGTACCGTTCCTTGTCAATGAATAACAAAAACAAACTGCATGAGAAAGTCAACATGTCCAAGAAGCTTGGTGGACAACAACAAGCCTGCATGACAATGATATTCGAGTCCCAAGAGGCAAGGAAAGGGCAAGCAATTACATCCTCTATTTAGGGTATATGAGCTATTGCCATCTGGCGGACAGTATTAAGTGCCACCTTTCCGAACCAACCAGGCTTGCAGATCTTTGCACCTACCAGCATCGAACTGCTGAGCAAACTGAAGCAAAATAACTAAACCTTTGTGTGTGTGGATACTTCACTATTATCACTCTACTATATGTGATGCGTCTTTTTGTTGTTGTTGAATTTTTCCCCCTTTTTATCCCCAGTTGTTATCCGGCTACTTTTCCAAGCCATCCTGGTCGCTGCTCCACCCCCTCTGTCAATCCGGGGAGGGCTGCAGACTACCACATGCCTCCTCCCGATACATGTGGAGTCGCCAGCCGCTCCTTTTCACCTGATAGTGAGGAGTTTCGCCAGGGGGATGTAGCACGCGGGAGGCTCATGCTATTCCCCCCAGTTCCCCCTCTCCCCTAAACAGGTGCCCTGACCGACCAGAGGAGGCGCTAGTGCAGCGACCAGGACACATACCCACATCTGGCTTCCCACCCGCAGACACGGCCAATTGTGTCTGTAGAGACGCCCGACCAAGCCGGAGGTAACACAGGGATTCAGTATGCCGATCCCTGTGTTGGTAGGCAACAGAATAGACCGCCATGCCACCCGGATGCCCCTATATGTGATGCCTCTTGTTGCTGTTGTTGTTGCTGTTGGTGGTGATAGTGTAGTTATCTGTTATCTATCATTTCTGAAAGGACGACGAATTAGTCTATCAATACTGACAACATAGTCTTAGAGGTATTTCATAACTTGGACTATGACTATCACTGTTCGGATTGACATACACAACACACATTCAATGCTGGGGATTCACTAGCATTACCATGGGGCAAAGATAAACATCTCTTCGCCCTGATGAAATCAAACTAAGCATTCTGGAGCCACGCGCAACCAAAGCGAGCTGTCAGGCCAGATTTTGGCCCTGGTGTTAATCTGTTTATTTGTAGGTCGGTGTGGAGCGGTGCAGCTGCACAATCGGGGTTGATCAGGTTAGGTTGCGTGGGAGGAATTGCGACAGGAGGGTGGCAGGACAGAGAGAGAGAGAGGGAGAGAAAACGAAGGGGGGGGAAAATAGCACATGGGGTAGAGAACGGTTGTGTTTCAAAAGGTAAACCACAGGTTGGGTCTGGTGCAGGAGGACTGATCCGTCTTCTCCCTCTGTGTGATTGGGTCTCTCATTAGGAGCCAGGCCCTGAAACTGGAGCCCGGCCTAATGCCTTGCCGTGTTTAGAGAAGCACAGAAACCATTTAGCTATAATAGCGGCCTTCTCAAAAAACAAACCCCTGAATTGAAAGACGGCCAGCCTCACAAAAGCCAGCAGTCAATTATTTTGAAAAAAGGAAGGGGGGGGGGGGGGTGCGACGACCATGAAAAATTGTAAACTGCAATTGAAAATAAACCCAGTCACGCTGTATGCACCACCCACTCCCCCACCCCACCCCACCCCGACAGCCGTCCTTCCCATTTTCCTTATCCTCCTCCACTCTATCTCTCTCGGGTGGTTGGGCTGTAAGCTCTGTTGTATCACTCACCTCCACCTCCACCATGAGATGTGTCAAAGGGTTCAGCTCACACAGACCAGGCCTTCATTCCACACTGATGCTGTCACATGATAAGCGGCTCTGGCTGTCACTTCTCAGTAATTTACTGCTACTACTTTTTCCCCTTTTTTCTTTCTCTCTCTCTCTCTCTCTCACTCTCTCTATCTATCACAAAACAAGCTTGTTTCCCCTGAAGCCGTTCCACCTCCGCAGGAGACGAGCGCACATCCCCAACTCTCATCTGAAACAAAGTTTACAGACATCAACAAGCGTCAGCTTTACCTGGGAATTTTCCGCAACATGTGAAAACACAGTGAAGATGAGAATTCTAAGACGGTGACATCTTCTTGCACCGACTTGTCCGAGTCGCCGTGATGAGCACGAAATCATGTGTAGTCTGTTGTAGTTTTCGTGTTAATCACTAAAGGATGGCTAACACGGCCTGTTCCCGCGACCAACACGATAGCTAAGTCAAGGGGCGACTACATCTAGGGTCAGGGGTGCAAGGTGTGGACCCAATCCCCGGTTCAAAGCACCTTGCTAGGGGGGACAGGCTGTCAGAGAGCAGGACACCCTGTTCAGAGGAGCAGAGGCCCAAGGGGCCCCACCAGTGGCAGTTTCCATGTCATAGCTAGCCCTGTAGAACACGGGTAACATCCCTCGGGGGCCCGCTGAGAGAGAGGAACGCACCAGGACACCTGCGTCTGAAGCTGTAATTTGTCTTCTTTCATGTTCAAGGTGTTTTATGAGAGCAAAAGGACAAGGTGAAACAGCGAACAAAACAAGCATAGCCTTTGTAGCGTTCGGGAAGTCCTCCCTCTCCCTCTCTTTGCACCTCTGCTTCCAAGAGCCTGCTCTGAAACAGGCCCCGGTGCAAACGAACCGGGATGATAAATGTTTTGTTATCAATGCGCTTGATGACTCCTAGTATATAAATGAGTACACTGTAAAAGCGGTTTGGATTTTTTTTTAAACTTCACCATTGCACCGAGTTGCAACATACCGCTCCATTTACTTGTAGGCAACATAAGTACATAAGTAAAAGTCAAAAAGTTTGGAGGAAGTACTCTGTTGCCTGGGTGTGTGCGCATTTCTTTTGTGTGTGTGTGTGTGTGTGTGTGTGTGGGGGGGGGGGGGGGTATTGCTGCGGGAAACTGGTGATCCCTTCCTCTCTCTCTCTATATCTCATGCTGGGGTATTAGAGAGGGTCCCTCCCAGAGGCAGTGACTACACAGGCTCTTCCGAGGAGGCGCTCATCAACGCCCCTGCTTTCAAAGGCAGTTTTAGCCAGTGCCATTCAAAGCAATCAGCCCAGTCAGGGTCTGCCCATCCAGCCCAAATCCCTTCATGGCTATCATAAGAACTCTGAGCCAGGCCTGCTGGGGGCAAGGCTTTTCACTCTCACAAGGACGGGGGGTGGGACTCACTCATAAGGGATTGTGAAAAGGCCGTGACACATGCTTATCCACACCCCGATACACCCCCCCACCCCCCAAAAAACACATACTGTCAGGAAATAAATAGATAAATAAATATATAAAAGATAGGAACTGACAGATACCCCGCCGTAAAGGGGAAGGGGCATATCTTGAGCGGTCACACATACATGTGCTGAGGCACATGGGCACACAGACACACGTAAACACATGCACGCCTTGCAGTTGAGCTGCTATCCACCACCACGGTGCATGACTCAACTGCCGACATTATTCAGATGCCATAAGACAGTACTTTGGTGCCGGGGAGGGTTGGGTGCAGAGGCAGCGACTGAAGTTCAAACTCAGACACAACTCCAGGCGGGTGACAATTTTTTTAGGTCACCAAAAGGAAACCTGGCATGTCTGACGGGCAAATCTGTAAACAAAGGCATTTCACTTTTTTGTTCTTTTTTTTTCAGATGCCAGTTCTGTGAAGTTATTTATACTTTAAGAGGTTTTAGGGAGAACGGTCCACAGCAGGTCTTGAGTCACTAGACGCTGGCTGAGGCGTTTCTAATTGGCTTTAATACCAGACAGTCCTCACTGTGTATCAGGTCTGCTCGAGTGCACATCAATCAAACGGGAGATGTACGCACCGCGAGGAGAATTAAAGCATAAAAATAAAAGTATGAAAACTTAAAAAATGACTATATGTTGTTCACAATGCCTATTGTTTCAAGCCATTGCCATATTGTTCTTTTTGGATTCCCCCCCCCTTTTTCTCCCCGGGTGTACCCGGCCAATTACCCCACTTTTCTGAGCCGTCCCGGTCGCCGCTCCACTCCCCTCTGCCGATCCGGGGAGGGCTGCAGACTACCACATGCCTCCTCCGATACATGTGGAGTCACCAGCCGCTTCTTTTCACCTGACAGTCAGGAGTTTCACCAGGGGGATGTAGCACGTGGGAGGATTACGCCATTCCTCCCAGTTCCCCCTCCCCCCGAACAGGCGACGCGCCCCGCCCCGCCCAGTGACCAGGACACATATCCACATCCGGCTTACCACCCGTAGACACAGCCAATTGTGTCTGTAGGGATGCCTGACCAAGCCGGAGGTAACACGGGGATTCGAACCGTTGATCCCCCATGTTGGTAGGCAATGGAATAGACCGCTACGCTACCCAGACACCAACTATGGTCGTATATTAATGACAAGTAATTATCTGTTCATCCATCAATGGTCCATACCTGCTTAATCCAATTCACGGTCATAGGAAAACTACTTATAATATTATTTTTTAAAAAGGGTCAGCTAAAACTGTGATCTTAGCAAAGCAGTTATTTTGTGTGTATGTGTATGCAAGGAAAAAGCGGACTACATTTCACAGTAAGCAAATGTTTTCAGTTATAGGTTGGAGGGAGGGTGGACAGGCGGCGGGGGGGGTGAGTTTGTGAGGGTTGTTACATTTCCACGGGGAATAACAGTGGGTAGAATTTATCCATGAGAAACAAGAAAAGATGCCTCAGAAACATGTCAGAGTGCTCTCATATCTCTGTGGTGAGAGCAGCGAGGGCACAGAGTGCCGGGGAGGGTCTGCCAATTCCTAGAGCGTGCCTTATTTCCTATCTGCATCTCAATCCCAGAATTGTCTTTGGGCAGCTGCTGTGAAGATACGTAAGGAAAGCTCCTCTGCAGAAACACTCAAACAATCAAGGCAGGCATCGGGAGCTAAACGCAGTAAATATGAGTCGGTTATTTGAAGTTTGAGGTTTCTCCTCTGGCCAAACAAGCTCATTTACTTTGCAAACGTCAATGTTTATGACAATTTCAGATTTAAAAAAGGTTGACTAAAAAAGGTTTTGGCTCCCTGATCATGATACAATAAAGATATGAAACACAAACAGACAGGCAAAGGCTAAATCAGATAGAGCTACGCTGCAGCTAAACAAAGACATTCTGTCATGCAAAGCCAAGTCTTTGATAGACTGGGTATTAAGATAGAGTTGGATTTAACAAAGGGACCTCTCCGATCCTCTTTTAAACCAGCCATGACCTACCACATCTACAAGGCAGACTCTTCTGAAGTGGCTCTCGTAGTAAGAGTCAGTAAGAAGAAAACGTGTGGGGGGGGGGGGGGGGAGAAAGGCCACATGGTGATGGAGATGACAGGGGGCCTTGGGTGGGCTAAACTCTAGACTGCTGCCCCAAGTAAGCTGCAGTTATCCAAGGTTGATCCATCAGTCCTAGGGGGTGAGGGGACAGGGCTAGGGCCCAAGTCTCATCTTGTGTCTGGCAGTCCACAACTCTCAGCCTAATTACCCCAGTAACTGTGCTCCTCCTCTGGGCCTTGCTAATCTGCAGAGGCCATGGCTCCGCCATCAGCTCTACTCCATCAGGGCAGGGGAGGAGACGGAGAGGTGGTGCACCCTTTCCATCGAGAATCATAATGCACAAACACAGCAAGAGAACAGAGGACATCTTGACCCAAAACAGGATAAGGGACAAGAGAAAAGGCGCAAAGAGGAAGAAGGTTATCAGCCCAAACTTTGAAAACTATCTGCAGAGGAGTTTTTGCACTATCTCAACTTCAGTTCACCTACTGAGAAACTGTGAGTAGGGGTGCTTTCAAGCTCGGGACAGTGAGGGTATTAGGAGGGTAAAGGCCCTATTGAGTGCCGAGCTATCTTGCCCTGGCACTTAATCAAAGGGATTAAGCTTGGGAAGCCAAGCCTACAGGTTATCCTCCAGGAAGCATACCAAGTAGTTATCAAAAACACCCAAGTTCAAAGCAGCTCAATTTTCCTATATTAGGAGGGCTTTGGCCAGTGTCCTCAGGCTTGTTTCTAGGTAAAAGAAATGTGTAAGAAATGTTTATACTTGCAAGCTTGAATAGGCGGATAGCTTGTGTTTAAGTGGAGGCCTCAACATCATCGTGCTCAATGCAGTCACAATCAATCACCCCTGGCCCCTGCCTCGGTCCGGGAAAAACCTGATCCGACTGTGTCCAACGTTCGCACAAGTCTCTCCCCCGGACAAAGCAAAGGCAGGGTAGGGCGTCAGAGTAGGTAGTTACTCCAATCAACTTAAACACCTCCTGCATGCCTGTCAGATGGGATATTAAGATCCGTCAGATCAACCTTTTTACTCTTTGCACAGCTTTAAGAACATTCTATTAGCCATTGTATCTGGGGCAGCAGATAGTAACTTTAAAGAAGCAATCTGTCTGTTCTGCCGACTGTCGCTGTATTGTGGCAACCTGAGGAGAGACTGCCAATCCTGTCAGGCCCATGCAAGCGTACAGGAAGCGGGAAGACTGCCCTACTGCAGCACACAGGATTGTGGCCAAGCTCTTTATACACGTGTGTGCTGTGCATAAGGGATCAGTGTGACGTGTTGTGTGAGATTCTATTTGACATTTCTAAATTGCCAAGCAGTGGGTCTGCAGTTTGAACCTCATGTAAGGAGTTTGAAAGTGAAAGCCTGTGATAAATCACATGATTCCTCAGAAGCAACAGCGCTCTCTAGAAGCGGAACTGAAATTTGAATTTTGTGTCCTGCATAAGTCCACTTTGTTTTGCATTGCTTGATGGAGGTAACACTGCCAAGGTCAGTGGTTTGATTCCCACTATGGTCGCCTGTGCTAAATATATCTGTACTGATAGTGTTGTTAAACAAAAGCATCCGCCGAGTGATGCAAGTTAGCATACATGTAAAAATAAAGTAAAATACTTTGATCAATTAGATCAATTTTACATTCAACGCGCATCAGATAACATTTCTGAATTTTTCCTTTTATAATTGGTCCACTTAGGTGCAGAATGGGTGTTGTTGGCAATTTTACTGAACTTAACTGCCATAAGGTCACGCCATAAGGCTACGCTGGGTTGAAAATATCTAGAGTAGATAGTTTACCACCATTTAACACAATCTGGCTAAATATATTTCAGTTTATCGCTGGCCAAAACGTGACAACTGCAAAAATCACAAAAGTATCTGAAACTGTCATTCCCAGGGTCAGATTCCTGTTAGCTTATACCCTGTAGCCTCTTATCTACATCTAAGAAAATGCTAAAATGTGACAGCTTAGCAACATGTAGAACAGGCTTTCACCAATTCAGTACTAAGTCAAAGGTTTACGTGTTGTTACGATGGAATCAGTCTCGTCCCATATTGAACATGGTTCATTACTGAAACCCCTAACCTGCCAGGATTGGGGTATGGCTTCAATAGACAAACCCCATCTGTCTAACGTTAAGGCCATTGGAAACAGATGGGCCTTTAATTGTATTTTTGTCCAAATTGCAAAATAGCTACTTGGGAAAGAAGCTAAAATAACATACAAACAACAGCAACTATGATAACAAGTGAGCCTGGAATGAAATGAGTACAGTGAGAGATCAAAACCATAAGGCTTACAAATTCAGCCATGCTCTTTGAAAGGGGATCCCCCCTAACATTACCCTGTATTGATTTACTCTGCAATTTTGTGTTGCTCTCCACACACAGCCCCACAATATCTGTTGAGCGGGAGGTTCGGCAAACAGCACTCATTAGATTTTTTTTTCCAAAACATGAAAGATTGATACCTTGATTCTTTACAGACAAAAAGATAATGTAGGAAGGGCTGAAACTGGTATTTGCAGAAAGGAGCCCTGAAACCAAAATTAGATATCCAGGCCCAAGGGTAACTTTAATAAACAATAATGGGATAATGTTGTACTTGGGGGTGATCGTGTGATGGAAAATGTGTATCTTACATTAAAAAAGGCTCACTCTTACATATTAGTCCCTGGGAATCAGGAATCAGTAACACTTCCTCATTTTATTTCATGTATTTGCATAAATGAAATGAAATGAAATGTAAGTTCCCCCGGCCCACAGCAGTGCAACACAAAGACAAAAGCACATATCCCAAAACTACAAGAGCTACAAGAACACACATATCCAAACTAACACATATATCCAAAAAAAAAATCACTGTCCAGAAGAACGAACGCCAGGATGACTGTCGGAACTGTTGGTCTGCATGGGCTAGCAGTTAGCTTAGCCTGCCCCACTTCCACATCCTGTCAGCCCGCCCTCGGTGTTTCCTCTTTGGGCACAGCTCCGGGCAGGGCCGTGGTCCTTGGGCCCACCAGACGCAGAAGACCAGGCTCCCTCGGCCGATCCAACGCTAGCCCTCCCAGCCAGACACCCTCGACACACTTCCCCGCACTCCACATGACGACACCAAAAACACAGTCAATGCTAGGCGAGGCCTCCACTGCCAGACCATCCTTGGTGTTATCGGAACTGCGGGTCTGCATGGGCTAGCAGTTAGCTTAGCCTGCCCTGCTTTTGCATTGAAAGAAGCCAGTTGAGGTGGTTCGGGCATCTGATTAGGATGCCTCCTGGGTGCCTTCCTTTGGAGGTTTACTGGGCACAGCCAACTGGGAGGAGACCCTGGCGTTGACCCAGAACTTGCTGGAGAGACTACATGTCCAATTTGGCCTTGGAACGCCTTGGGATCCCCCAGGAGGAGCTGGAGGGCATTGCTGGGGAGAGGGACTTCTGGAGTGCCCTACTTAGCTTGCTGCCACTGTGACCCGACCCCACAGAAGTGGCTAAAGATGAATGAATGAATGCCCTGCTTCCACTCTCGGTGTCACCTCTTCGTGCACAACTTCGGGGAGGGCCGTGTTCCCTGGGCCCACAGGATGTAGCAGACCCAGCTCTCCCAGCCGATCCAGTACCAGCTCTCTCAGCCATCACATGAAGACAAACTTAAACGCAGATGTGGACAAAGACACTGCATGGACGGTACTGGGTGAAGCCACTGTAAACTTGAATTCACACCACCATCTTCCCACACCGTTATTGGGTGAGGCCGCTGCAAACGTGAATTCGTGCCGCCATCTTCCCACACCGGAAACAGAAACACCATGGAGCTATTACACCGCAATGGCAAATGCACAGGTCCAAATATATAAAACGTGGTTTAGATATTCAAAATGGGTAAATGGACCATAGAGTCTGATAATGTCATAGGGACATTTTGTCTATAATGCTTGTTGAATATTTTGCTAAAGCTACAGACACAAAACACCAATAAATGGACAGATCTCTTTCTTTTTCTTCGTCCACCACCAACAGCAGTGCATCAGAACAGCCTCCCCATCCCAAACTCCGCAATTTTCACTCATGGACAAACGCAGTAGAAAAGATAAACAGGCTTCTTTACATTTCAGTCCAAATCACATCAAGGTATAAACACCGAGCCCAGAGCACATCTCCTATTCTTTTTCAAAGTAAGTCCTGCTGTTCCATTTCAAAAACCTCAGGGTTACGGGTCATAATGCTGCCTTCTAGCTTCAGAAGGCGTTTATTCAGGCATCCTACTGTAAATAGGGGGAGATTCCACATCAAATATCTCTATTCCCCACGCTGGCCCTTTCATCACTTCTGAGTGGATGTGTGCTTTCGGATAACAAAGTAACAGCTTCTCCTCTTTTCTCTTACCAGACTCTGAATACCAAGTGGTCAAATAATTGAAGCACGGGGTTGGGCTTGATTCCTTCTGAGATTAATCAGTTCAGGAGGGGGAAATTTGACACAATTCAAATTCTGGAAAAAGAAAATGACGACTTGTAAACGCAGTCGAAGCCAAGCTGTTAGGAAATAAATTAGCAAATTTCTCAATCATCTCCGTGTCAACTACAGCAAATGCGTCATCAGGACTTCCTCAAAACATGCCCCCCTAGTTTAAATTTGGGATGTAAACTGGAATCAAAGTGAATTAAACACCGACGGAGCCATTGTGGGACCTCCATCAAGCTGGCCTAATAACAACCTAAAGGTAAAATAAAGCCAGTACGAGTCAGGGAATTATATTAGCGTTAACTTAAATTATGACTCACAGCTCGCAGTCCATTAAAGGAGTAATAAATATGTTATAAAGTCGTTACAAGCCCCTGAGGCCATTAGGGGCTGAGCTGCAGAGCTGTTTACGAGAAAGTGTTTATTACAGACTAGGCCTTATCATTGTGGACCACACAGACAGCAGTTAATACCACCTCTCAATAGTAGATTCACCAATGCTACGCCTGGTAAACAAAGCTAGGCTAATGGAGGTGTTTAGGCGTCATAATGGATCCCTTTCATCTCCCTATGGGAGAGGAGAGGAGAGCTGAAGAAAAGACTAGAGAAGTGAGGCTAGAGGAGACGAGAGGGGAGGTGAGATGGAGAGGGCGGGGTGACTAGCAGGTACATTCATATTGCATCTATCTGCCGCATATGCCCTTAACACTGACAGGAGTTGACAGGTAGGGACACCCGTGTGTTGACCCGAGGACCTGTTACAGACCGGCAAAAGGCTAAATATAGAGCTGCAGCATAACAGAGGTGTCTTAAATGACATATTTGCCCCCTCGTAGTCATTTTCCATAGTCTGCGAGAGGCTTTAAAGATCACAACTGCTACATGCTATCGATACCACAGCTTTTAACGCTCATACATGGAACACTGATAGCAACACCATTGTCTCTTTGATTGTGTCTTTTCATCCGCAAGGCCAATGCATCGCCATCCTTCCCTACCAGGCGCATTCACAATATAAACATAAACAGCTGTATAACTCATTTGGATTTGTGGCAAAAACGGAGGAGATTCTTATTGAGCCTTTTGCTGCTGTATGTGTCCCATTTGCATATGAGAAAATGGTTTCAAAAGCCTT
Organism: Lampris incognitus; assembly: GCF_029633865.1. NCBI lineage: Eukaryota > Metazoa > Chordata > Actinopteri > Lampriformes > Lampridae > Lampris > Lampris incognitus. The sequence continues at coordinate 54,726,029 of NC_079214.1, read as the reverse complement.
GTTTATAATGCATAAGAGCCTTTTAGGCTGTGTTTACCACAGCATTCCATTCCTCCAACTGACAATCCATGAATGGCTTTGCATCATTTTGTGAGACATGCCAGTTTTGAATTATTCAGTCACTCATCTCTGCCACAGCACCTCATTTAACAAACACACTCACTGACTGGTAAGTGTGAGCACACGTACACACGTGTACACACACACACACACACACACACACACACACACACACACACATACTGTACTTAAAGAGATAGTGTAGCCGACACGGATTCTACAACAGCAGCTCACCTAGTCCCTTTGGAGAGGTGGGAATGCTATTACCTAGCCGTCAGAAGCTGTCAGATGCCGTTTGCCACCTCTGGGCTTCCTTTGTCAGTGGTGGAATGCAAGGTGCACTGGCAGCCCATTTAGAGGTTGTGTACTCTGTGTACTTTAATAGGCCTCGGGCCTTGAGCGTCATGAGTAGAAGAAAACACAGTTCGATTTCCCCCAGCGAGTGCATAAAACAAGCACCTCCACTGTGCCGGCCCTATGCATAATTCACTGCCGGTGATGTGTGTTTTAAACGGCGCTGAAATATACATGGCGGCATATGCTAATTTGGCGAAGAGTGCTCTCACGTGCTGTAGTTGCTTAACAGACAACAAGAGAATAGCATGCCATGCAGCTGACAGCTCCGCCTGGACCCAAATAGTATCTAGTATATAACAGTGTGTGTGTGTGTGTGTGTGTGTGTGGGTGGGTGGGGGTGGGGTTGTTATATATAGTTATGTGTGTTTGAATATTGATGTGCTAAAAACTTCTGTGCTGCAAATTTATGCACACATTCGGCAGTCAACTGTGTTGGTAAGACGGTCTTTAGATAGTTGTGTCTGTGGGTTGTTGTATTTCTGTGTGTGTGTGTGTGTGTGTGTGTGTGTGTGTGTGTATACAAGGGGAATGTGTGTGATAAGGCGCTAAGGAGGAGAGGACAGACTGGTGGTGTCATAGTTTATAAATGGGGGACTGAATGTCTTTATCCCAGGTTTGGATAGGTCCACCCCCCTTCTCAATCCCTCCGTGTGTGTGTGTGTGTGTGTGTGCGTTTGGACCAGGCACTCCTATTCCACAGTGTGTCCTTAACAGGGCCTTCCTGCCAGGCTGCCAGGCTGTCCCCCCCCCCTCTCCCCAATGGGACCATAACACAGCTGACGCCCCCACAGCCCTGCCAACACACCGGCGCCTTCGACCTGCAATCTGCTCCCCTGCCTCTGACAGCCTCGGAGGGGAAGAGACACAGTCGAAAGGGACAAAACAAAAAAAAAGAGGAAGAATCAAAAAAGGAAAGAAGGAACAAACAAAGAGAAGGACTAAAGGAGGAAAATAAACAAATAGGGGTAGAGTGACTCAAAGAAAGAAAGAAAGAAAAAGAGCAAAAAGGAAAATAGGAGAGATTTGATTAGCTGCCATAGCCGGTCCTTTTGGATAAATGGAAAGGGAACACTGACAACAAAATCCTTCCTGTGCAGACTTGGTGGGGGTGTGTACCTGCCAAAACAGTTGTGTCACTGGTGTCAAACAGTGTGTTTACAGGATGTGTAACACAGTGCAGCGGTCCTGCAGGAGGGCTTGCCTGTGTTGCAGCCAGGGCTTGGGTGGCGGCAGTGTACAGCCGTGCCGGTAAGGAGCGGGCCGGTTATGTACAGCTCGCGCTCTGCTCTGCCACACTGCTGGGCCGGTGTAATTACAGGAGAACAGCGTGCACCAGTCTGGGCCTCCAAATAGCACCATATGTTTTCCCAGACTAATCGGCTGAATAAGTGCCATTTACCCATTCAGGATGCACTGCACTGTGTCTGGGAATCAGTCACCGAGGTTCCAATAAAAGAGACCCCCCCCACCACCACCAGCGCCATCATGCCACCTCTGCCTTATATAACTCATCTGTCGGTGATTTACCCACCATGCATCCTCACACATCCCTTCCTGTTTGGTTTAACTATTTACAAGGCCTATTGGAACCTTGTGTGTGTGTCTCTCTCGCTCTCTCTCACACACACACACACACACACACACATGCATGCACGCACACACACAGAGGCAGAGGGGGGTTAACGACGCAGTAAGCGGTTTAGCTTACTGAGGTGTTTTGGTTAATGAGAACCAGGGCCTGCAGAATGGTGTTGACAGTGTCAGGGTGTGGTCAGGCCCATCCATCTCTTCAGCGGTGTGACAAGGGTCACCTCCGACAAACTGGCCAGTGACCCAAGAAGAGCAAGGAGGAGGGGAGAAGGTAAGAAGATAAAAAAGTGTGACTTTTCTTACGTTTGTCACTGTCTGTTGTCTCTTCACTGGGTGTAACTCCCTCATAAGATATCAATCTAGAGACACAGAGGTTTAAAATACATTTAAATTTCATGTTTGCATGCATGCATGCAAACATGAAATGCATGAATTATGACCGGGGGAGGGGGGGGGGTCATTCAAAAAAACACAACATCCAATTTTTTTGAGCAGGTACAAGACATAAGATGACTCATTATTTCATGTGATGGGGCGCCAATGGTATTGACCCGCCTCACCTCATGCCTTTTAGAGAGTTCAGTTAACAGTGCCTGGCTCACACCAGTAACCTCACCGGCTATTTAAACTAAACTCCACAGTCTGTTTTTAACTACTCGGGCTCAAACTGCCAAACCAGGCTAGAATATAAATTTTTTATTGGGATTTAAATCCATGAGGGCCTCTCATCTCTCATAATGTTATGTCTTTAAAATCAAGTAAAAAAAAAAATTAAAAAAAATGCAGTTTTGCAAATAAGCTACATCACGAGACCTTATTTTTGCCTCTGTGAGGAAATATCATCTGAAAAAATATATAGTCGCACCGATACTTGTTGGTAAAACTGCAACCCCAGTCTTGTCGATGGCAAAAATAGCAGGCGTCTTTTTAATAGCAAAACGCTCGCTTTGCTTATTTCCTGACCTCTTTTTTTTTTTTTTAGGAAAAGATCCCTAGCTTCACTCGATGGGCCTATCGCACAACATCAGTTTGTTAATGAAAACAGCCTAGGCAGAGGCGCTAGTAGATGCCTATCGAGGACAGAAAACAAAAAAGGAGAATGAAAGTAAATATGGATTCTAATTAGTACGACAAGGTTGGTAACACAGATAACACACCGTGGCAGCCAGAAGGCCTTTTTCCTCTCACACATGTGAACACACACACACCCACACCCACACACACTACAAATCAAATGTTTTAATCAGCTTGCAAGAGCACATAATTAGGGCCCACTATCTGCTGCCATCGGCCACTTGCTGGTGTCATCAAAGAGTTGATCTCATCCACAACCAGTGCCACATGATAGCTACTGCAGAGTGAGCGGAGTCTAAAAAAAGAAAAAAGAAAAAAAAAGCCATAACATATAGTTGGAAGTGATATGTATGCAGTAAAATAAGGCTGTAATTACTTCAAATTGGACTAGGTGTTGCAGCCCATAGGGGAATGTGTGCAGGTTAGAAATGAGAGCATCCCATTTGTCTTCAGCGTGATGTATAGCACACCATGTGCTACGCTATCTATACTACAGAACACTTGCATAAGGCCTTGGTCACAGAGAATGACATGTCTGAGCAAGATTTGTCATTTTATAGCGCATAAACCTGACAATATATGCAATGAGCTTAAATACACTGCATAGTTGCACTGAACCTGCACAAACAGATACAGTATCAGATTCACCTCTCACCTTGAATATCATACAGCTTCCACTGCAACGCTGCGTGCACCTGGCCTCGCCACACCTGCCGTTTAACGCATGGCGATCCCATGAATCAGTCAGGCTGGTTACAGCCAGACTAGTTCTCACAAAGCTGCAGGTATGTCAGCCTTCTAGTTTAACAGCCCAGGTGTGTGGGTATGTGTCTATGTGTGTGGTGTTGTACGTGTGGAGCTGCTCAGAGTACATACAGGTGGGCCTCCTGGTGTAGCTTTGACCCTTTGGCACAGCTTTGACCCTTAGTGAGCGATATTTACAGCTTCGGGCTTCCAGCTGGAGGAGCCGCAACCCCAGAAGCATGTGAACTGAGAGACCTGTCCTGTCCTTGTCCTTTGCCTACTGTACCTGCAAGTCTTCCTGTCTCCCTGCAGCCTGACTAGGAACCGTGTATGCCTTGGTTAAATGAGCTTTCCATCCATTAGCCAAACCGCTTATCCTGCTCTCAGGGTCACGGGGTTGGTTAAATGGTATTGGGAAATAATTCCTAAACTTAAATACAAAATGAAAAAAAACTTAAGTAAAATTCAGGAATCAGGGACAATTCATTGTCATTTCTTTCATGTACTTGCATACACAAAAGAAACGAAATTCCATTTCCCCCAGCCCACAGCAGTGCGACACAAAAGACAAAAACACACATCCAAAATTTCCCAAAAATGGCACCACCAAAAAAATACAAAAAATGAGAGAATAAAGCAAAAAAGAAAGAAAAAAACACAAACTATTAACAACACAGTCCACTCAGTGCAACACAGTCCAAACATTCCACTGTCCAGAGAACGAACGCCAGCCAGGATGACTGTCAGAACTGCCCGTCTTCATGTGCTAGCAGTTAGCTTAGCCTGCCCCACTTCTGCATCCTGTCAGACCACCCTCAGTGTTTCCTCCTCGGGCGCAGCTCCGACAGGGCCGTGGCCCCTGGGTCCACCAGCCGATCCAACGCCAGCTCTCCCAGCCAGACACCTTCGACACACCTCCCCGCACTCCACACGATGACACTAAAACACAGTCAATACTAGGCAAAGCCGCCGCCAAACCGCCGCCAAACCGCCCCCGGTGTTATCGGAACTGCCAGTCAGCATGGGCTAGCAGTTATTTAGCTTGCCCTGCATCCGCCCTCGGTGTTACCTCTTCGGGCACAGCTCCTGGCAGGGCCGTGGTCCCTGGGCCCACAGGATGCAGCAGACTGAGCTCTCCCACTGCATAGACGGCTCTGAGTGACACCGCCGCAAACGTAAGTTCACGCTACCATGTAAAATATACTCTAATACTCCAAATATAGATTTGATTAACTTTATATTAGAATAACTTAAAAAAAACGTGTGATTTAGCATCTCTAATTTACAGGTAAAAAAAGCAAACTTGCCAGACCAATTCTAGAAAGAGAAGAAGGAATAAAATGTGACTTTTCTGGATGATTCTTCACACAGGCATAGCAAATGATGTGCAGTAATGCAGCGAGCATGTTCTGAAATGCAACGTGTTTTCTAAGGCTTTGT
>NC_079214.1:54700764-54715764 GCF_029633865.1 Lampris incognitus | reverse complement strand
AAGTTTGCAATCTGCTGTTCATGTGTATCTGTTCATTAATGTGTGTGTGTGCATGCACACGCGTGTGTGCACGCGCACCCGCGCGCGTGTGTGTGTGTGCGCGCACACACTCGTTTGTGTTTGTGTATAGGTTCACACCTTATCTGTAAAGATGAATAATTAGCATCAGTCATCTTGTTCGCAGCACATTCCTGCAAGAATAAGACATACTCTTGTGTACTTTCCAGCCTGGGAGCCAACCAGGAGGAGAGGGCGATCGGTACGGCAACAGCAGCTGTGGGGCTCTGCTGAGGTCAGGCTGTGTCATGCATAACTGACTGATTGCTAAACAGGAGTGGGTGTATGAGGGTGAAATTCATAATTTACAATCGCAAACACTCACAAACACACACATACACGTCTACACACACACACACACACACACACACAACTACCTCACAAACATCCAGGCCACAGGCAATCTTATAGCACACATGCAGCCAGTCTGAGGGACCACACAGACATGTTTCAGATAAAGACAGACAAATTAGACGACAGCTTCTTAGGCTAACCACGGCGTTCGCTCTAATTACAGGCTGGCCGGCGATGAAAGAGACAGATGATATGTCCTTATTTGTTTTCTCCTCCAGTGCGCCGAACTGAGTAAACACGGGGGTGCCGGTGATGCTAAGAGAAGGTGGCAGTGAGGAAGGGACGCAGAGAAAACAGGGGGGGGGGAGCGACAGAGAGACAGAGAGAGAGAGGGAGAGACAGAGAGAGGCAGACAGACAGACAAAAAGAGAGAGAGAGAGAGAGAGAGAGAGACAGAGAGAGAGAGAGAGAGAGAGAGAGGGAGGAGGGAGAGACAGAGAGAGGCAGACAGACAGACAAAGAGAGAGAGAGAGAGAGAGAGAGAGAGAGAGAGAGAGAGAGAGAGAGAGAGAGAGAGAGAGGGAGGAGGGAGCGAGAGAGAGAGACAGACAGACAGACAGACAGAGAGAGGAGAGAGACAGACAGACAGACAGACAGACAGACAGACAGACAAACGGAGAGAGAGAGAGAGAGAGAGAGAGAGAGAGAGAGAGAGAGAGAGAGAGAGAGAGAGAGAGAGAGAGAGAGAGAGAGAGAGAGAGCATGACAGCGGAGGATCAGAGTCCCACCCGTCAGACACAGGTGTTTGCCCACCAGTGCAGCTAACAGCCTTGAGGTAAGGAGAATCAAAGGTGTAGCCAACAAACTTTTAGCTAGCAGCTTGTGCCAAGGAAAACAGACTGAGGTAGCTATGTCTTTTCTGCTAGCAAAATACAGTTGCTGCTGCTGTGTGTGTGTGTGTGTGTGCGTGTGTGCGGGGGGGGGGGTGATGTAGAGGCAAAGAGGGATGCTTTGTCTGGAAGATCTGATTAACCTGTCCCCTTAGGTGACAACTTACATCGAACAGGCCTGGCTGACAAGATGCCCCGACTCATTCAGCCTATCCCACCTGCCAACCCGCACACAACGGTTTATGATGCTACACCGACAACACTGACACCTACGCCACTCCTCGCTGATTAAACCTACATCTATTCATTAATGGTGCTAAAGTTTAGTGTCGGATCCTTTTTAATTACACCCCTCCAGATCCCAACTCCCCCTGTCCATACTTTCATCGTCAGCGCTCTTCAGCTGCTGAGATGCAGAATGAGGAGGTAAAGAGAAAAAAAATGAACAGACTGACACATTGACCAACTACATAATAAAATATGACAAATTCCTCCCATTCACCTCTGTTAATGACTGGCAAACTGATGCTGGCTCGGCTGAGGGTCAGCGGAGACTGTTAAAAGGCATCAGTTGAGTAAATGTAAAGATGTGGAGTCATCCAAAGTAAGCCGATCCTCCCCACAGTATGGTGTCTCCATTTGTAAGACCTAAAAGCTTTTCAGCAGACCCATCACTGGCCCTGGTGCACAAGGCTGCAGGTTTTTCCATCTCCATTGTGTATGTGACGTGAACAACCCTACAGTTTCCCACCCAAGTCAGGGTAACCCCATTGTCTCGTCCCACCTCTATTGAAGGCACGAGGACGAGGGTCTGTAAGGGATGATACAAAAGACATGTCATCACACAAGGTAAGGAGTGACAGCCAAGGATTGTGTGTGTGTGTGTGTGTGTGTGTGTGTGTGGGTGGGTGGGTGGGTGGGGGGGGGTCGCAACAACATCAGAGGCCTGGGCAGAACTGCAGTCCTGGCGCTCCGGCCCCTTGCTGACCCCCGGTGACCCCTGGGTTTGATGACAGACTGGGGTCTTTGTGCGTGGGGGTCCCTTACTCAGGTGAGGGCCAGGGGGGACGATGGAGGGGTTAGGGTGGGACAATGGCACAGAACAAAGCGTTGTTGGCTAGGAGATGACCCTGAGGGGTCAGAGATCAAGCCGGACAGCTGAGTGATGAGTACAGCTGTGGACCTGTGGACCTCCTTTCTCTGTTCCTCCACTCTGCTGGCCATGTCAGCTGATGTTGCCTTTGTGCTGGGGATAAAGACCTCACTAGGTCCCACCAAGTTGGAGAATGGCACTATACACAGCAGCAGATGTACTGTGCCACAGAGACTTAGTGTATCGCTATTAAAGTGATAACTTAAGCGGCTCGGCATGGGTCAGTTCCCTGTCCATTCAGGGATGTTCCTGACAAGTCAATTACACTGGATGATGAAAGTCACTCACTTTCAATACATCACCAACTTACGAAACTACGAGATTTAGTAAACGTGAAACAAAGAAATTCCTTGTAACTCCGTGGGGATCCGAGTTATCCACACACTGGCTTCCAGGATGCATAGCTCTTACTACTCCTTTGTGGCATAAACACATTTACGCAATGGCTTATGATTAGTTGCATTAATCAAAACTGTATGGGGGGTAAAAAAGTATAATGAGGAATATTAACAGTGTGAGCGTATCTGGTTTTTCATGATTAGGACACTCTGTGTCAGCAGGGAATTGTTTTTGCTATTTATCTATGAGAACCAACATTAATTAGTGTGTGTTCTGCCCATTCCACCACCTCTTCTTGATTTAAACATCTTGGTTTGTCCAACTGTTTCTCATGTCAAAGGTCAAAGGCTGCTTACTCTCCTGCTGGCCTACACTGAGAGAAGTGAGGACGGTGGTTGCCAAATCAGACACAAACCGTTTGGGTCATAAACAACTACCCTGCGTCCTGCTCTTCTCTTCTGCACAGAGGAAAGTTGGGTTGGCACCCTGTTAATCTTTCACTACAGCCCCACTCACTTTTACACAGGCATGCTAGAGAACAGAGGATGGGAATGAAAGAGGGGTAGTAAAGGAGGAGAATGCATGAAAGAAAAGGAAGAAAAAGCCATAGAGAGGGCCAGATGGGCACCTTCACAGTCCATTTATCAAACCCAATGTGGCCCTCCCCTCCCCTCCCCGTTGCTCTTATGTCCTAAACCCCCATGTAATTCTGTAATGATTTTCATTATCATATAATGACCTTACAAAGCCTACAGCAGTTTGCATGGTCAGTACAAAACTCACAGCTGTTCCCTTCAGTGTTTTGCTCACCGTCTGTGACAAGCAGGCTTTTTTCCTATTGGCCAGAACAGTGACCTTTAGGCTGAGGAAGGTCAATGTGAGGTCACTTCACCCAGAAGTGTCTAAGGTAGCCGCTGATGTAGATTCAAACACATGCTATAAACAGCACACTATGGCCCATTTTTAGTTTTGTATGTAAAAACAGATTAGAGCATTACCAAATTGGACTTTGGCCCAATTTAGCATCTCCATTTTAAACGGTTCTGGTTTCAAGAGTTCAGGAATCAGGACTCAGGAACATTTATTAGTCATTTCATTCCAAGCACCTGCACACATGAAATGAAATGAAATGAAATATCGCTTCCCCAAGCCCACAGCAGTACAACACTAAGACAAAAACACACATCAAAACTACAAGAACACATCCAAACTACAAAAATACATATATCCAACATACCCAAAAAAAACAAAAATTTCACAGTCCAAGAGAGCAAACGCCAAGATACTGTCAGAACTGCTGGGCTGCATGGGCTAGCAGTTAGCTTAGCCTGCCCCACTTCCAAATTCTGTCAGACCGCCCTTGGTGTTGCCTCCTTGGGCGCAGCTCCAGACAGGGTTGTGGTCCCTGGGCCCACCAGATGTGGCAGACCAGGCTTCCCAGTCGATCCAATGCCAGCTCTCCCAGGCAGACACCTTCAACACACCTCCCCGCACTCCACACGATGACACCAAAAACACAGTCAACGCTAGGTGAGGCTGCTGCTAGACTGCCCTCAGAACTGCCGGTCTGCATGGGCTAGCAGTTAGCTTAGCCTGCCCCGCTTCCGCATCCTGTCAGACCGCCCTTAGTGTTGCCTCCTTGTGCGCAGCTCCAGGCAGGGCTGTGGTCCCTGGGCCCACCGGACCCAGCAGACCAGACTCCCCCAATCGAACCAACACCACCTCTCTCAGGCAGACACCTTCGACACACCTCACCGCACTCCACACGACAACAAGAAAAACACAGTCAACACTAGACGAGGCCACTGCCAGACCGCCCTCGGTGTTATCGGTACTGTCGGTCTACATGAGCTAGCAGTTAGCTTAGCCTGCCCTGCTTCCACATCCTGTCAGACCGCCCTTGGTGTTGCCTCCTCGGGCGCAGCTCCAGGCAGGACTGTGATCCCTGGGCCCACCAGATGCAGCAGACCAGCTTCCCCCCAGTCAATCCAATGCTAGGTCTCCCAGCCAGACACCTTCGTCACACCTCCCCGCACTCGACACCAAAAACATAGTCAACGCTAGGCGAGGCCACTGCTAGACTGCCCTCGGTGTTATCAGAACTGCCAGTCTGCATGGGCTAGCAGTTAACTTAGCCTGCCCCACTTCAGCGTCCTGTCAGACCGCCCTTGGTGTTTCCTCTTAAGGCACAGTTCCAGGCAGGGCTGTGGTCCCTGGACCCACAGGACGCAGCAGACCAAACTCTCCCAGCTGATCTAGCATCAGCTCTCCCAGCCATCGAACGGAGACACAAACTTAGACGCAGATGTGGACAAAGACACTGCATGGATAGTACTGGGTGAGGCCGCCACAAACCTAAGTTTGTGCCGCCATCTTCCCACACTGGTACTGGGTGAGACCTGTATCATGGTTCGCCTGGTACTTCTGCCAGCAAGACCTTTTTTCCCCTCTGGCTAGATGAGAATATGTTGGCTGCTCTTCCATCTGCAGCTCCCACATGTCATATTCACAGAACAGCACAGTAACCCACCCCAATAATAATCTCTGTTTCCTAGCCCGCTCAAAGGGGCGTTTACCAAAGGGACACAGGGGGAAACATCTATCAAAGAATTCCCCACGTATAGTGGAAAACCCAGTTACCGGTAAAGCTCATGAGAATAAAAAAGCCCTCATAACTTCATTGGCTCTGAGTGAATGAAAGCACTGGGCCTGAGTGGGAGTGAGAACCCAGGCATCCGTCACTTTGAGTACCCATAAGTCACCTGTGAAGAGCCAGTGATCGCAGGGTCCCATTTCTCTTCATTCTGGTGCTCTTTGGTTCTAAAAGTGCCCTGGAGGGAGAGACTGAGAGCTAGCAGGCCCCGGTTCCAAATCACAGGGTGCTGCATTAACTAGTGTTTAAGAAACAAAAGTTAGAGAGAAACTTAATCAATCAGCCATGCCTGCTATGTTTATGTGCCCCTAGCAAGTGTCATCAATCTTTTTTCTTTCTTTTTTTCTTTTTCTTTTCGTCCATTAGCCAGTATTATGGGCTGAATTGCAAACGGTGGAAAGAAAAAAGCAGTATTATGATAAAACCATGCCTGTTGCTTATTACAGAGGAACCTAATCAGAATGCCCGATAAAAAAAAAAGCAGCGTAATGAAAGAGCAAATTAATTTCAAAAGATTGATTTGGGTGTGTGCTGTTATGGAAATAAATGAATGTTTGAATGCATCAGTGTTAAGTGAACTAAATCGCTCAGTTTATCTCTGCAGTGCATATGCCACCTTGAATTCCACACGGTGAATGCATTTCGTCACAGAGTCCACAGAAAAAGTGACGTCTCTTCAACCACGAAGAAATAGTTGGCCAATGCTTCCCCTTATCATCCGCATATCTCTAATCTCTACCAGGGTGTCCCACTTAACATTGCACATGGCCATGTGTTTGGTTTCATGTAAACGTTATCTGTTGACAGCCACTTGACAGACCTGGCATTTTGTTTTTCATTTCTTTTTTTTTTAGCAGGGGATGCAAGGGAAAAGGCATTTCATGTGTGCAAAGGCGAGAAGAGATATCGGGAGCAGTCGGAGTTCAAACTCATTACAGCCCCGTGTGTGGGACGCATGCCCCCTTACCCTCCCCCTCCTCAATTTAATGACCTCGCCGCCGCTGATAAAGTAAACTTCTGTCTGCCCTGCCGACAAGGACAGAGCATTTCCTGTTCTGCTGCGTGATACCGGTTCTCTGGGGGTGGGCTGGGCTTACAGGCTGGGGTTGCACATAGTTAATAGGTGGCGACACCACACTGTGGGTGGTGGGGGGGGCACAGGGCTGACAGCGATGTTCTGCTGGAGGATGGGTGCAGCGAGATGGTTTCTAGCTTTCAGCACCTGCATCTGGCATGCCTGGGTGGAGGAGACACTACATCAGAGCCGTGAGAGTGCAGGCGTCGACGCAGCACGACAAGGTGTGTGGAGTCAGTCTGTTTACAAGGCTCATCTGGACAGGGTGCAGGCCTGGGTCAACCAGAGGGGACACTTCAAAACAAAGGGGTTGCATAAAGGATTGAGGGCTGTCATGGTGGAGGAAGTTAGTGGGATACTTCTTTTTTTTTTCCTGCAGAAATGTTACTTGTAGGAATTTGTTGTCTGTAACTTCTGCCCGAGGGGCTTAGGCTTTGTCCGGGGGGACTGGGTCATTTTAAACATAAGTGGTCCCAACAGCTCGGGAACTAAATGGTTCTATTATATCTATCTATTTAATCGAGTTTCATTTTTGTAATGTTCAAGTAACCTTCATAGAGAGTTCTAACCTCCTGGCAAATGCCCATTTTTGTTGTGCCCTCTTTTGCAGTCTCAATATCACATTAGGCGGGTTCAAAGTGTTAACATTATCAGGTGGCAGTCAACACGAAGTGTGTACTTTAGAAATAATGATGCAGTCATCCATCCTTGTCTGGGTAGGCCATATAGCGCTGAAGAAAAAGGTCACTTGGACCTCAACCTGGCCTGTCTAGTTTTAAGCTAGCTACTTTTAAGATGTTAATGTCAAACCCACCGATGAAGCTAAGAGTGATTAAAGCCTATGTGAATACAGGTCTAATGTATGTGTGTGTGGGTGTGGGTGTGGGTGTGTGTGTGTGTGTTGGTGTGTCAGAGTGTGATTTTGTTTTCGTTTGAGTCCTAGCGATTCCTGAGGGGGAGTGAGTGGCCGAGAGAAAGAACAGCTAAAATAACACTGTCTTGTCTGTGCGGCCTTTCTTTATCGAAATAAAAGTCAGCGTTGTAAACCCTGCTCTCTCTCCCCCCTTATCAGGGAGGAAGGAAGTGACTGGGCTTATCCAAGACACACGTGTTGTTGTGATAGCTGCGATAGCTGCCGGGCCCAAGGACCACAAACTCAAACAACAAGCACAGCTCAGCATATCTGAGGAGTCCACATCAGCTCTTCAGCCAGAAGCACAGAGTGAGCAAGGTGAATGAAAGCAGAGCTACAGGCTCCAGATAAAAAATGGATGCCAAATACCTTGTTGGACATTAAGATCCTGGTTATTATTTGTGAATATGACACTTATTTATCTTTTGAAAGGTACATTTATTTTCCTGCACTCATGCATACAGTCTTTTGATTTCGTTCACCTGCAACAAACGTCACCATTGTAGATATGCTAATATTCTATGATGATGAATTGCAGAAAATCATAATTGCAATATGCATTTGTGTAAGATTAATTATCAAGCCCTTAATAAAATTTGTAGATCATATTTTTAAGCACGCAGTACATGAATTCGGGACAGTTTGAAAGGTTGGCATGGTGTAATTTCCCCTCCGTTCTTCGAGGAGTTTCATTTCAAAATGGACAACTTCCAAAACGTGATTCCTTTTAGAGAAATTATGCTGGCATGAAAACCGAACTCACTACACACTATTGTTTAAATCACTGGCTGACATAATACCTTCTTTCTTTTTTTTCCTCTCAAAAAATGCTGCCACATTTCAAAAGTTGTACTTTTGAGAATATCGAGCAGAAAATATTCGGGTAACAGTGTGCAATAAAAGTAAAGGCAGAGAAAAGTGAAGTGTAACGCTTTGTTTTCAGTTGTGCTGCCGTTTGATATTGACTACGAGAGACGGCGATGGTACTTGGTAGGGTGTCTCACCCGTCTCACCCTGTCTGTCAGGTAGTCGGCATTTGATTTCAATTGCGAAGCTCAACGCTGGAGGTGTATTGCCTTACCTTTCTCTCCATGTCTGTCTTTGCTGTTGCCTGTCAATCAGAGCAGCGAGCAGGGTTTCCGCCAAGTCCCTCCTGCTGTCCCCGACTCTGCCTTCCTCCTCCACCAGCGACAGGAAGAGCATCGTCTGCGAAACCAAGCATACAAGGAAATGATTAAAGTACATCAATCAATCATGCGCACTTTGTTTTATTTTGGGTTGGGTTTTTTTTTTTTACCATTCCTAAATTTCCGATTGCTGGTCAGAGTTTAGATGATCCCACAAAAATATGCTAGGAGTAATTAATTAATTAAGTTTCCGTTATTAATCTCCTTGGGGAAATTCGGTTACTGCAAATTAACCCATCCTAGCTGTGATGTGTGTAGCTAGGAGCAGTGGACTGCCGCCTTCATGCTGCACCCGGGGGACCAACTCCAGTTCTTTTCCCGTTGCCTCAGTCAGGGGCACATACAGGAGTATTAACCTCTAACATGCATGTTTCCTTTTGATGGTGGGGGAAACCAGAGCATCCGGAGAAAGCCCACCGCAGACACGGGGAGAATATGCAAACTCCACACAGAGGACAACCTGGGATGACCTCCCCAAGGTTGGACAACCCCGGGGTTCGAACTCAGGACCTTCTTGCTGTGAGGCGACAGCGCTAGCCACTGGGCCACCGTACCTGTAGCCGTTCCCCGATACATCAGCTCCTAAACTTGGTCGAGAAAACAGAGCGACTCTTTCTTAGCCAGGGCTCCACGCTAACATCCCCGGGACAGCTACACACAGTAAGTCTAGTATGAAGTCAGTTTCACATCAGAGGACGGGCAAATTACACCCAATATTAGAGTGTGAGTCAATTAATCATGTCCTGCACAGCGCACTGTAATGTGTGAGTATCCCCTGTTGAACATGAATTACAGGGCGGCTTAGAGAGTGACGTGGCGCATCAGCACTAATCTGAGACATCCTGGCAAACCTTCGCCTCCGAGTCCTCAGCAGCCTCTAAGCCGGCTGAGAGGGAGTCAAATGAAAAGGGATCTGGCAGCCCAAATTAAATGCAGCGCTGTCAGCCACGCTCAAATCCCTCTTTCACCTCACCGTCTATCGCTTTCTCTCTACCCTTCACAGACTCTGTCTCTCTGTCTCTCTCTCTCTGAATATCCTTAAACTACCCCCCTTCCCTCCTTTCTCCCAGCCTCTGAGCAGTGATGGATCTGTAACTCTGACTGACTCTGACGCCTTGTTAAGAGCAGTCTCTTCCCGTCACATCCACCAGTCAAACGCTTTCATTTCTTCCCATTAACAGGCACTCGCCTCCTCAGTTGTTCGCATCCCCTTCAAAAAAAAAGAAAAAAGGAACGAAAAACCCACAATGTAAAGGAACACTCATTTCTTCTTCCCTCCCTCTCTCTTTTTTTAATCCCTCTCTGACAATCCACCTGTCTGTCTTAATTCGAGTGAGGAGACAGGTTTGATTGTCTTTTGCAGGTGAGTGTGTGTGTGTGTGTGTGTGTATGTGTCAGCAAAGGAGAAGAGTGTGATTTTCAGACAGAATATTATTGCTTACTTCCTCCATACCGCACAGGACAGGTGTCAAAACACGTGGCGGCGTGTGACGGATTACACCTGACTCAGAGGAGACGCCGCAGATTGTGGGGGACCGAGAGAGAGAGCGGGGCCGGCCGCGTGCCCTATGGAAACTGTACTCCCCATTTTGGATCAAACCCAGTCCCCCCGTCCAGGATGAGTGGCAGGATAAGAAACTGCAAGAAAGTGGACTCAAAGTATATCACCATCGCAGCCGGTAGATGTTATACCGCCGCCCTCGCCAGCTTGTGTCGTGTCAGCGATTCAGGCATGGCGATGGAGAACGAGAGCGCCGTAGCTGATCTCGAAACCTGCTCTACCCTGTTGCTTAGCTTGCTTCAACACTTGCCGAAGACGGCCCTTCCATTTTTTTATTTTTTTTCCCCCACTTTTTCCTCCCCAATTGTACCCGGCCAATTACCCCACTCTTCCAAGCCGTCCCGGTCACTGCTCCACCCCCTCTGCTGATCCGGGGAGGGCTGCAGACTACCACATGCCTCCTCCGATACATGTGGAGTCGCCAGCTGCTTCTTTTCACCTGACAGTGAGGAGTTTCACCAGGGGGACGTAGCGCATGGGAGGATCACGCTATTTCCCCCAGTTCCCCCTCCCCCCTGAACAGGTGCGCCAAACAACCAGAGCAGGCGCTAGTGCAGCGACCAGGACACATAGCCAAATTCGGCTTCCCACCTGCAGACATGGTTAATTGTGTCTGTAGGGACGCCCGACCAAGCCGGAGGTAACACGGGAATTCGGACCGCTGATCCCCGTGTTGGTAGGAAACAGAATAGACCACCACACTGCCCCATATGGCCCTTCCTTGATGGGGCTAGTTGTACAAGGGGGATGTGGAATGAGGCAGACCTTATCTTTGCAGCCTGAAAAACACAAAGTGGTGAAAGAAAAAAATCATGAGAAACAGACTGTATCTGTTCTTCTCTACTTTTTTTTTTTTTAAGTACAAGAAACACATCATTCGATCCGCAGACACGGGATCAAAATACAGGGAGGGTGTGATCAGAAAAAAGTGTGGTTTCTACAGGAGACATGACTTCTTAAGACATTATTAAAGCCAGTATAAATGGATATTTCACCAACCATAGAAAAACACATGAACAACTTCATTATACGGGGAGACATAGAAAGAATTATGGCAAAACCTTCATCCAACGTGGTTTCTTTCACCAACGAAAACACTGAACTCTGCCAACCTTTCAGCTAAGCCTGGGTAAAACACAGTGGTGACAGCCTGCTCGAGTGTGTGAGTGTGTGCATGTGTGTGTTAGCAAGCTTCTCCTTGTGTTTGTCGCTCTCCTAGTACTCGTTTGTGTGTCTTTGATATTGTGTGTATATGCATGCCCGCATGCATGTGTGTGTGTGTGTGTGTGTGTGTGTGTGTGTGTGTGTGTGTGTGTGTGTGTGTGTGTGTGTGTATGTGTGGGATGTTGTGTTTAGAAGGTCCAGTGCTGAGTGAGGCCTTCAGGTTTAGCCCCAGGCTGATCCCCAGGCCCTTTAGACACCCTGCTGGTTGTTTACTGGCCAAGGCCTCAGTCAGCCTCTCCAAGACCAGAGCACTTTATCTCTGGTGCTGTGTTAGTACTAAACGCCCTACCTTTGGCTCTATTTACCCCTAGTTGACAGCAACTGTCCTCATCCCCCCCCACCCCTTGCTGACCAAAGATGTCCCGGTGACCTAGGCCATATCCTAGGGTGACAAAGAGGACACGAGAAGGGCTTGGATCCCTCTATCCGAAATTCCAACGTCTGCCTCTGATCTTAAGCTTCACCGTGTATATTTTCATTGTCAATAGACATAAGCGGTTCTGGGTGTTTCCGGTAAAGGTCAGGGTAAAGGAACAAATATACATCCTGGCCACAGTGATGTGTTGGCTGGCGGAGGGCTGGAATGATGATAGCGTTCCAAGTGAAGGCTGGCTGGAGGGAAGCCTGGGGCACTTCACTAACACCTAAAAACCAGGGCCGAATCTTACCACAAACAAGCATATGTCTGTTCTATCACATACAACATGCTACACGTTCATCAAACAGAGGGTATTATGTCTCATTGAAAACTTTATATGCAGCGCTAAAAAAAAATCTGCCTATTAAAAATGTTTTGCCTGTCAGTCTGTGGATGTGCAGCCTCCTAGGCGGACCCTCGCACAAAAGCGACCAAGTCTAATGTGAAATGACAGAGATCAGGCTATCATAATTTCAAAGCCCTTAGTAAAAGACTTCAAATGTGATTAACCATCATGGTTTTCATGATATGAAGTGAATCAAGGTGAATGGCTGCTCTGCTGGTTGACTTTCATTCATAAAACAACGGTAAGAAAACATAGCTCAGCATTGGGAAATGTTTTGTTGTAGCTAATGAGATGAGTTCCAGCTGTGACTGTGATTCATCCTGCTCTTGAAATTGTATTGTTATAGTGGAGTTTTAACATTGGAGACTATGGCAGTTCTGCGTGGCAGTTCATCTGTCGTTCCTCCGGTTCTTCTTTGCTGAGGTGAATGATTTGCTGCCTTGCGAAAAACGATCAAGTTCTCGTTTACTTTCAAATGTCGTAGCCGAATACATAATGTTTTGGTTTTGACACTGCCACTGCCCGATCTGACTCAACCGTAGATGTGAGTCGCACATACACGCGGTTGACTCAGATTGGGCAGCAACCAGGAGCAGCGGTGGTCGAGCGAGCTAGAGAGTGAATGAAGAAAGGAAGAGGCAATAGCGAGAACAAAAGTTTTTGGAGGGTTTTGAATCGCCGCAAACCACGAGAGGCTCTCCATCATACAGTCATAACTGTGCACAAAAAAAAAAAAAATTAGGCTGACAGGTCCAGTAGTTTGCGAGATTAGCCACAGACACACACACACACACACACACACACACACACACACACACGCACACATGCGACCAAATGCAATATCCCGTCTTGGCTACCGCCAGGCGGAGATAAAAAAGGGATATGTTTGCAGCACAGAGAAGGTGACACTCCATAAAACAGAGCCGCTAGCCAACCGCCGAAGTGTCTCTAAGAGCATTAACACCCCATGAAACGCTTGAGCTTGCTTCAATCCAAGACTTTCAGAGGACCCAAAGCACTCTTAAGCTCACCCGGACTCTCTTACTTCGGATTTTTTTTTTACACTCCACAGTATCTTATATATCCAGACATTTACCAGCCATTTTCAGTATTTTATTAACCAAGTACAGCTTTAAGATTAAAACAGGCCCGGAGACGACACTGAACAACCATGCCAAAGATTTCCCTGGCTAGTGTAAAACTCCTACAATAGATGGTGCAACTCCTCCTGTATCCACCTCTGTCTGACTGGCAGCCCTCCACTCCTGTCTCCTTGGCATCACCACGCATAACAACACCCAACAACACACCAGCAGACTCCTGTGTATCTCTCTGTGCCAACCAGCCTGTGTGCCCATATGGAGGCAAGCAGTACCATGGCTAGTAAATCCACCTTCCTGTTTACAACCGCTGCGCCATCACCAGGGCCCCTTGGGAATTATAATACCGGGACACAGGAGCTCCCTGTGCAAAAACCACCCTGTGCAATATCCGGTTTTAACACTTCCTGTATGTTTAAACGCTTGTTTTTTATTTGAACTCTGTGATCCAGAGACATACAATGTGTGAGTAGGAATGGGCATGCAGTGGCTGTCCATAGGCAGGCAAAATAATGTGATATATACAGTAAGTAATGACTTAACATGGACCCACAGGTTGTTATGGGTTTTTATGGTTGTGTGTGTCTGATGTCTGTAATAAAGTGGAACATGTATATTCCCAGAACCCCACTGGATTCTCTCGCAATCCCATATTTTGTATTTTACCAATTCCTTCTCTACCGAGCAGCTCCAAACTTTGTACCAGAAGACAAGTCCTCTCTCCTCTATTAGTTCCACGACTTGAGGAAATAATTATTTCTTTCAACAAACGAGTTTCACATCCATGAAAATTTAATTCCAAAACACAAACAGACAACAAAACCATTTTTTTTAAGCTGGGGTTTTACAACTTTAGCTCTGTTGAACCGGTGCAAAACCATCTACTCGACAATGTCAGTGTTGAGCATCAAATCAAAGTACGATGTAAATATGAAACATTAGCAAGTCAATTGAAAATGTGCAGTCAATACTACTGTAGACCTACTTCCAGTTCTAATCTTAAGAAAATTATCCCGTATCAACAAAGTTGCACAAAAGTCGTGCTTCCCATCTACGACACTATGTCATTGATTGGACTGCTTTACACAGCAGAAATTATATATATGATGAGATGTTATTGGGAGGGTTCCCCCATTTAATGTCGACACTGCTGTCAGTTCTCCCTTTCTTTCTTCACCCATCCCTCCCTTCCGCTTGCCCGTCACAATCATTAGCACATTAGCACGCTAGCTTGGCCTGTACGTTTTAGCCCTGTTCTCCAAATCTCCTCACACTCCAGCCACTCTTGCTGCGGTTTAAGCCCAACTGCCCTGACATCTTATTTCATAGGCCCGCAGAGTGGGAGTTTGGCTGACAGCGGCCCCCTCTCTCTCCCCCTCCCTTTCTCCCCGCTAATACAAGAAACCAATATCACTTCCACCACTGGTGGAAAAAGGCATCAGGCACCTTGCTGATGGTAATGGATAGCTTCTGCTCACCAATATGAACAACTAGGGAGCTGTGATCCAGCCATAGCCCATTCCAGCTTGGAAGTTACTCTGCGGTGGTGAAGGGGTGGGGTTCGACCGCTGGAAAAATTATATTAGCATAAAAAAAAAGGCATCGCTCACTCTCCTGTGACATCACTCTTGAAGTTGTATAAAGCACCGTTGTTTCATCGTCCAATCACTCATCTGATTGCTATCAGCTGATTAAAGATGGCCCAAAACTGGGGCATATCTGAAATTCGATTTGCTCAATTTCCATTTAACGTTCCACGATGGAGATAAAGAGTGTGTACGGTTGTGTCT